>NW_027468630.1:36242702-36427702 GCF_046254945.1 Alosa pseudoharengus | reverse complement strand
TCAAAGCCTACACCTCAGTTCACAGTCTGACAGTCTAAATAGTTTTTTTGTAAATTATGGAGCAAAGAATAATGAGAGACGTATGTATATCTTTCTATGAAAGCAGAAATGTGAAAGCAGAAACTGGCCTTAGAAATGTGCCATAAAAGAAGATAGGCTATAGATGGGGTTAATGATGTAGGCCTAATGAAAAATGAATTCACACGATGAGAGCAATGATACAAAAATATGGACATCCTCAAATATAATTGTAGCCATATAAAGACTCCAGCATAGAGATCTCCTTTCATGTACATCTTAGGATTGTATGCAGTACATGTCTGGACAGTGTTTTTTTTATGCCACTTCGATTTAAATTCTATCCATGATCTAGTGGCAAGTAATTATCCAGTCTCTTAGAATTAAGACACTACTGCTGAAAAAAGCCCCTCAATATTTACTCCTATCCTATAGGCTACAAGAATACTGAAACTCATATGCATTCAAACGGTCATGGTCAGCCATTATATTATATTGCACTGCCAGTAAAACAGAGCCCCCTACAGTCAGAGAACTGTTATGTACAACCATTCATTCATGGATTAAAGATCATTCACACATTATCCATAGACTGATGCTGTTAGTGGCACCTCCTGGGAAACCACGATGAGTATTTTTTGAGAACGCATATGGACTTACAGCGGTTTTATACTTAGTGACTGTAGAGCTGTAGGACCAGTATTAAGGGAATATTTTGAGCCAATTTTAAATCTATTTCACAATCATTCATTAGCCTGTATTCTGTATTACTATTGTAAACACAATAACTAACAATTACTCCTCCTGCACTAACAATTAATTCCTAACTCTACTGTCAATTACAATTTCAAAATGTATGAACACGGTGATGGGGCATGGATGAGCCATTTCATTTTAAAGAGCAGTATTAGAACCTTTATGAAGAGTTGCTTTTCTAGCCTTCATGAGAAAATCCAGATAGAAGCAGACAAAGGATAAGCACACAAGAGAGTTGTTTTTAACACAAAGACTTAGTCTTTTTATTGGCAGTGGAAAATAAGTTTCAGTATTTTATTGAAAGGAAGCAATAAATAATACTGTGATAAAAATAGTTCATAAGTACTCAGACTGTACATAATTTCTGTTACAAGATCAGGAGATTTTTAAACCGCGATATAGGAGACAATTTAAAAACAGGACTAACATGATTTGAAGTGTGCATAAATCCTACAGCACAAAGAACAATGACAAACTACCAACATGTCAGCACTTTCTGGGAGGGTAAAGGGTATCTTCAGTTCCTCTACATTATTTGCTCAAAACAGTTCAGAGGGACCTGATCACAATATTAATTTCCTTGACGGAAAAAAAGAAACCATCCAGCCTTTAAGATGATCCAAAAGAGAAAGAGCAAAAACAAATGGCAACTTCTAAATAGGTCTACACGATGACGAGGAGAGAAACAACAATGAGGATGGACAGCAAATAGAAAAAACACAAACGAGAGAGAGAGAGCAATAAGGCTTGATTAAAGGATGAGTAGAGCGGGTGGACGTGGGTGGGATCATGAAGCCCTCTTAAGGGGAGGGCAGCACGTGGTTTGAGTTGAGGCCACAGTGGGGTTGGTCCTGTGAGAAAAGCAATTCAGCGCAACACACACACATGCACACACAGACACAGACACACACACGCAGGTGTGCAAAATGCACACACTCATACAGATGTGTTTGCTTTCGCACGTGTCTCTTGTGCGGAAGGAGGGGGTAGGAATGGAGAGTTTCAGCACATGAGGATCACCGGACAACCTGGGTTTTCGGCAGGAACACCTCTGTCCAAAAATAAAGATGCCTCCGAAAAAAGTAGCCCTCATTGTCACTACCATTTATGGCTTATTCAAGAGTTCCATTTTGGTTTAGCAGGAAAAAAGTACAAAGAAAGGGGCGAACCGTTTCACATGAAATGTCCAACAGGGTTCAGAGGGATAGAGGAGTGTGTGTGTGTGTGGGGGGGGGGGGTGTCATGCTCCACTGTCAAGTGTCCACATTTCATCAGTTTGAGGAGGAAGTTTCAGTCTATGGTTTGCACCTGTTCTGATATTCACATAATACAGTTGACCTAAAGAGCCACTTTTAAAAACAAACAGAAATGATCAACAGCGATATGATCCATAACTAAAAGGGTGACACAAATGAAGTTCAAATCACACAATAAAGTCACTTGAGCTTAAGTTTGATTAAAAACAAGAATGGGTAGAAAGGAAAAAAAGTACATCTGGTCGATAACAAGGTGAGAATAAAAAGATTAGATAACGTTTGTAAGATAAATATACAAACTTCAGACTCGTGATACATTCAGTTACATCTGAAAGAGTTAAGCATGATATAGACAAACAAAAGAAATGATGTTGGGGGGACAAACAAAAATAAAACTTTTACATACAGACATAGTAGAACTACATAAATGAAATGTCCCATTGGTTTAGATAAATATAATAATCATTACATCTAAAATATGTTCTCGAGGCTATCGGGGGAGATTTGCAAATGCCTTCTTCCATGATATAGTATCTTAAGAGTCCTCGTCCATTTAGAGCTCAGCTCGGTGAGAGGTCCACCTCTTCGGCAAGCTCATCACCTATAGAGATAATGAGCATAAACTGAGAGAGAAAAGAGAGGGAAAATGAAAGGGAGTGATATAGAAGGAGGAAGATACAAGAAGAGGAGCGAGTGAGTGAGAGAGAGAGAGAGAGAGAGAGAGAGAGAGAGAGAGGTACAGGGAGAGGAAGAGCATGAGACATAAAGACACATACAGACAGAAAGACAGAGCAAATAGCAGAGAGGGAGGTTGATGGATGGATGGACGGCCAGTGAGAGAATGAAGCCAGGGGAAAAATGGATGGAGGTGGGGTAAAAGCAAGAGAGAAAGAGGGGGTGATAGAAAGACAGACAGGGGGAAGGAGGGAGGGAGGGAGAGAGAGAGAGAGAGAGAGAGAGAGAGAGAGAGAGAGAGAGAGAGAGAGAGAAAGAGAGAGAGAGAGAGAGAAAGAGGACAGAGATGCATTACTGCCAAGAATTCTTCAGCCCCACAATCAGCCATTTTAAATGTAAGCAGCATAGCGGAGGAGTCGCCGTCTCTTGTAATTCTGTCAAGTCATTCCTGCTGACATGGCACTGCTGCTGCTATTCCCAAACTCACACTCAGCACTCACTGACCACAGGCATGGCCGTCTGGGCTTAGCAGGCCACTACACACATCTTCCACACGGCTACTGCTGTTCCCAAACTCACATGCAGCACGCTGGGCTACTACACACATCTAAATACGCTCTACCTCCAACAGGACAGAACATGTTAGCCGCAACTATTTGCATCAAGCAGCACACACTTTATTACACATGCCAAGTCCTTTATAGGTAACAAGTACATTTAACCAACATAGTTTGGTAGTAAAGGAGGTAGCCGTAATATTAGCAATGACATTTTCTTTTAAGCCATTAAGAATTGGCTAAAAATGATTAATGTTACAAATGGCTAAAAATGATCAATGTTACAAATGTACCTAACTAAATTGTAAGATAAAACCTCAGAGGCACCTCTACACACTTCATAAAGTGCAAATCTAAAAGGCAAATCTAGGCACATGTTCAACTGACTATGATGAGTTCTAATAAGAGTGCACTTTAACTTCCAGTGGCTCAGTCTGGTTTGGTTAGGGCAGCGTTTCTCAAACTGTGGGTCGCGGAGACATGCCAGGTGGGGCGCGAACTGACGTGAAAAACAGGAGTTTTTTTATTTTTTTATCTGTAGCCTGGGCCCAGGTAGCACCCGATGCGCAATGGACGCACTGTGTTATTCATAGGGAAGCGCTCGTGTCAAGGCAGCTTAGTTAGTCCCGACCTACATGAGATTTTGAACGTTGTTGTGAGAGTGCTGACCAAAAGGCTGTACTGTTTCACAGCGAGGCAAGGTGGCTTTCCCGAGGTAAAGTGCTGTCGCGCGTGTTTGAGCTCCGAGTCGCCTCTTCTTGGAGGAAGAGCGCATGTTTGAATCTGCAAGCACGTTCACTAATGAACATTTCTTGACGAAGCTGGCCTATCTTAGCGATATATTTGATATATCTTAGCGATACATTTGAGTTAAATGTCCAAGTTACAAGGCAAAGACAAGCACCTACCTCACCTAGCAAATAAGATTACTGCATTCACCAAAAAAACTTGAGTATGGGACAGGCGCCTCGATCGCGACAGTATTATGCCTTTGAGATTTCTGAGCGAAATCGCTGAAACGTCTGATTGGGAGCCACTCTTGTGATCCCATGTATTCAACAGTAGGCCTACATCACATCCCTGCAAAATTTATTTCAAAAATATTTCCCAACCATTAGTGCTCAGGTTGGGAAATATTTTTGGATTGTTAAATGGATTATGGATCCATTTAATGCAGCATGTTGGTATTTCATTGAATATATTGTACAATGCTGTAAAATGGCCTATGCTTCCTAATATGTTGCTGGAAAACAGAAATATGTGTTATGTATTTATTTATTATTATATCTGCAGCACCAGCTAATTTTATCTCTGTTGAAGAGGATATATTTAGAACTTGTCATTATTTCAATAAATTTGACAATTTTAAGCTTGACCTCCCACTTTCTTAGAGCGACGAGGGACAGGTGGGGCTCGAGAATGCCCCCTTGATCAAAGTGGGGAATGAAAGAAAAACCATTAAACCACTGATCTAGTTTGTTAACTACCACAGTCACGAGTTGGGTCGCGATTTTTAAAAAGTGGGTGCCCAGAAAAAAAGTTTGAGAAACACTGAGTTAGGGTGCTAGCTGCCACGGCTCATGGCACACGGCTCCCACTCACCATGGTGCCCATCAGGCTGGGCCGGGCTGGCAGGCCTGGTTAGCATGAGTAGGTCCTGACCGTGGCAGAGTCCAGCATCTGCGCTGCTGCGGGGCCCATCAGGACGAGGACATGCAGCGGGACAGGACGTGCAGTTAGACCCAAACACAGTTAGACCACACGCACGCACGCACACACACACGCACACACACACGCACACACACACACAGTAGCTCAGCCAGCACAGCAGATACGACACACTCATATGCAAGCACACACACACACGCGCACACACACACTTCAAGCAGGCCATTTGCAATAAGCACACATTCCATTAGTGAGAGCAATCAGCATCCTCTACATAATTAACACTGCACTGGTGATTCATTTGATGTTATTTAAAGTTATCCTACTAAAACCCCCCCCCCCCCCCCCGAACTGGCTGACCCATCTGACCCCAGCGCCTCGTACCGTCCATCTGGAGTTTCTTTGGCTGCATGGCGGGGGAAGAAGCGCTGCTGTTGGCCATCCTGAAGTTGGCGGGCAACGTGTCGGCCGAGCCGATGTTCATGCCCCGCACGTCTTTGGGACGGAACTTCTTCCTCCAGGAAGGGGCTCGCCGGAAGTTCTTGTCGTCGTCCTGCGAGAGGAGAAGAGAGGAGAGCGAACGCTGAGAAAGGGAAAGAAAGAGTGAGAGCGTCATGGATACGCTCTAGAGTGTCTCGTGCACGTGAGGTGGGTATGATGCTGCAGTGGTCACTCACCTCCTCCATCTTCCTGTCCGTCCCCACGGCCAACAGGCTGTTGTACTCACGCTCCAGCACTGCTCGAGCCTGCGCACACACACACACACGGCAGCCAGTTAGTTCCACTTCATAAGCTCACCATGTAATAATAATAATAATAATAATAATAAGCCTTTTTTGTAGAGCACCTTTCATACACATAATGCAGCTCAAAGTGCTTTATATTTAAATTTAAATAATTTATATTTAAATAATAAAGAAAATAATAATAATATATTTTGAGGCTAACGCAGCAAGTTGTTGCGGTAGTATATATATAGGCTCTGCTAACAGACATTTCCCTCACAGGATCAAAAGAGTATATATACCATATATAACAAATGCTTAGGCCCCGTGGATGTGGATCTAAGCGTTTGGCCGTAGTATCTTCTGTAGACACAACATAGCCTGGTGTGTGTGTGCATGTGTGTGTGTGAGAGGGTGTGTGTGAGCGCGCCAAGCCCTGGGCACCTGTGTGTTTTGCATGGGGATCTGCAGCAGGAGGGCCATGGCGTTGTAGTCGAAGGTCTCGTCCAGGGAGATGAGTGCCCCGTGGACGCCGTTGTCCAGCAGGTTGTTGGCGTACTCCTTCAGCCCGATGGCCTGCACCCAGCTGATCACCCGCTCGTTACTCCACACCAGCACGTCTGAAACACACACACACACACTTATTCACAACATGTCTGGAACATACACCGGCACAAGCTCGGTAGGGACAGAGGCATTACTGGTGAAGTAAACAACGATGGAGTATTTACTGGGCCAGACGGAATTGTAACAATAACATTTGGGAGAGGAACATATGAGATGACACTGATGAACCCTATCAGAGCAGAACTGGTTTTAACAAACATAAATGCTGGAAACCTCCAAATGACAGAAAGTACAGATGGAATATGTAGCCATTCTGAGGAGCATGACATGCTATGCAGTTTAACATCAACTTATGGTGAGTCCTATTTAGCAGAAGCTTTGATCCAAAGCAACAGAGACTCGCAATGTCCAGGGATAGAAACCAGTCCAACCGCTTACCAGGTGGCAAAGCTTCCCACAGCTCCAACACAATGCTCTAAGCATTACCACAGCACCACCAGCCACACAGAGTCACACCGTCACGTGTCGTCTGTACCTTTGATCTCCAGCTGAGCATCCTCTCGTCGCCTCTCCAGCTCCTTCCGGTCGTAGTTGAGCCGCCTCAGGCACATCACCCCACACTGGAAGCTGTTCCTGTAGGGGCACACATACACACAAGGGGGCGACACTGAGCACAGCAGAGACCAGTAAGAGCACGAGTCAACTCCGCATTCATACCATACCAAAAGTGGCTTGGCAGATAAGGCTTGGGGTGAGGAGGAGGTGTCCAACCTGTGGAAGCTGTCCACCATCTTGAGCTGACCCCGGAGGTCCTTCTTGGTGAGATGGTCCAGCATGCGAGCGTCCACCAGGGACTCCATGAAGTAGCTGCGGTACTGGGGCAGACCCAGGCTGGGGAGCCACTCATTACCAATCCACTCG
The DNA here is from genome assembly GCF_046254945.1 of Alosa pseudoharengus. Lineage (NCBI taxonomy): Eukaryota > Metazoa > Chordata > Actinopteri > Clupeiformes > Clupeidae > Alosa > Alosa pseudoharengus. The sequence continues at coordinate 36,420,559 of NW_027468630.1, read as the reverse complement.
TGGTTCATGTCGCCATACGCCAGAGTCTGGGGCAGACACGCACACACACACACACACACAGTCAGGTATGGACCCACGGAGATCCAGAGCATAAGGGGGTCTACGACTAGTACTAGTGCTACTGCAAGGGAAGAAGGAGTCCACACACAAGCCTCGCCCACCACCACTACAAGTCCACTGGAACAGCACCACAGTCAGCTCAAGCGCTCAGTGCACTAAAATGGGATCCAAAATAACTGAGATAAATCAACAAATCTCTAAAACCATTGTAAGATTAAAAACAAGGAACCAGCACCACCTGGGTTTGACATTTAGTGTTGTAAATTGCTCAACACCATCTCACACTCATCACTGCTTAGTGACTGCCACTAACTCCCTAATCTTGTGCTATATTTAAATGATCTAAAACATTCAGGTGCATAAATCAAGTGACTACATGGGGATTGTAAGGCTTTTAGAGGTTTTCCAGCTTTGAGGGGATGGTTTTACCAAAAAATGGAAATTCTGTCATTACTATTCTTCACTGGTGGGATCCCATAATAGGTCCCTTGTTCAGAGAAACACAAAAGGAGCTAGACAATCCGATTGTAAAGCACCAGTGTGTTGCTGCATTATGAATGTGGATGGTGGGATAACTTGTTTTGGTCATTTCCACTTGGATAAGTCCTTATATGTGAGACTTTTATGGGAGGGTGGCTATGAGGTTGTGTAGCCAAGATAATGGCTGTGTATTCATTTTTGGCTAACTGTGCCTTTAAAGGCAAATATGGAATCTAACTGTGCTTGCTTCATGAGTAGAACCTGATGTGATATGATGGAAGCAATAGACAGAAGTTATGACTAAGTCTTGATAATAAGATGGAGAACTTGCCACCCTTGAGAAACCAAAAAGCAAGTATGACAGAATCAAGCTAAAAACACAGGGGCGCGCCACTTTTAAGATTAAGGTCAGAGACACAGAGACAGGTGCAAACCTGGGCCCAGGTGCCCTCGTCATCCTCCTGAGGTTAGCGGGTTAGCGTTAGCGTGGAAGAGAGCAAAAGAGGTTTGTTAGCCAGCAACTATGAATTAGCCGTCTCATGCTCTACACACAGTCTTAACCTAGAACACACATGTACACAACACAGACAGACACAAACACACACACGCATACATACATACATAAACACGCACAAGACACCTTCATATGCAAGTTTTAAAAAGGAGTTGTGTGGTCTAAATAGCTGTACTCTAGAGACAGACATTCATGTGTGCTAGCGTGCCCACACCACTCACGCAGCCTCTGGGGTTAGGGTGGGGTGGGTGGAGCCGACCACAAGAATCTGGCCAATGGGGTGAGGGTGACTAACCGTGGGAGGCGTGGCCGCCAGGCTCTCCATCTCTTCATGCGTCACCCACACGTTCCCCGTGGACTAATCACATGACCCGTCGTGTGACCCGACGGACCGCCACCACCCCCAATCGAGTGACATACCCAAGTGAGTGACAAGCACAGTCCAGTGAGTGAGAGAAGCATTGTGAGAGGAGAGAAAAGGAGAGGAGGGGAGGAGTTCAGAGAGAAGAGAAGAGGAAGAGAAGAGGAAGAGGAGGAGGAGAGAACATCACAGCACAGGAATGTTAATGAGTAGCAGGCATATTAGGAACCAATTATCAAATCAAGAAAATAAATAAACAAACAGAAAAGGCAGACAAATCATCCAGGTTAACCGTCACTGGTGTGAATCGTGCAGTCAGATTGGTGTTGGCCTCAAATGTTAGTGAGAGAAGATAAGCATGCGCCAATCAAGAAGAGAAAGTTGGTCATGTACCATATAAATCACTGATGGACTAAAGATTATGGAGCTCTTTGTTTAAGAGAAAAGAAGACACTTGAGATTGATTATTAATGACAGAGAAACAGCTGTAATGATTCTGGGGCTTTACCGCACACAAATGTATACCCAGGCAAATTTCTGGTTTGTTGATTGTTGCTTATTCTGCTGTCCATTGACAGCCCTTCACGTTGAAATAGTCAGTCCTGATCAGTGTTATGTAAGCTTTAAGAGAGATCTAGAGTGCAAACCAGCAGTGGAATTCCAGGCTGAGAGAGTGGAGGATCTGCCCCAGATGTGCTCCACCCAGCTGCTATGGAGCAGCTGATTTCCCCTCATGGCCTGCCCCTCTGGCTCAGGCCAACGCTAATGAGCTAACGCAGAGGGCTGGCTAACAGCAGTGGGCTGACCGGCACTTTCTCAGTCTGGATTTTTACTGTTTGGTGTGGACAGTGTGCTGAAATGGGAGAGCCTCGACAGAAACACGGTGGAACTGCAGCTCTAATGCAACGCTAGTTCATTTGAAATCAGAGCCAATCCTTCATCATTTAATCCAGACAGCAAGTCTGCAGACATACAGTGTTATTCATAATAATCCATTGTTGTTTTTATCATAATACATCATTTATAAAAGTATTACTATATGTGGAAAATAATATTTTGGGCTTATCACCAGTATGTATTTACACAATAGTATTTGTCATTGTGTGTGCATACTGTACATGTGTGTGCATATGAGGGGTCCTGTATGCATGTGCTTCTGTTTCAATGACACATTCCTGCTGAAAAAAACAGCTAGAAACCAGCTTATGCTGGTAGCTGGTTTTAGCTGGTCTTTGCTGGTTTTCTTCCAGCTCTTGCTGGTCTTTGCTGGTGTAGCTGGTTGGACCATCATCTGGATATGCTGGCGTGACCTGAGGAAGCTGGTCATGCTGGTTTGACCAGCCTGTCGTGTGGGATACAGCTGGTGCCAAGCTTGACATTGTTGGTGTAAGATGGTCATGCTGGTTTGACCAACATAAGCTGGCACGGCCAGTTAAACCAGCAGTCAGGTCAGGCTGTTTTTTTCAGCAGGGATCTGTGGGTAAGTACATATGTATACACACGTGTGTGTGTGTGTGTGTGTGTGTGTGTGTGTGTGTGTGTACCGTTCTGGAGGTGGGCGGTGCGGAGGGGCTGGTAAGGGACATGATCTCCTGGATGGCGAGCCGCAGCTTGAGTCGGTGTAGCGGGTTGCTGATGCCGATCTCCCGCTGGATCTCTGTGTCCGACAGCGCCGACATGATGGCGCCGCTCTTCACATTGGCACGGCACGCTGCAACATACCAGGCGGGCATCCCAACCCACAGCTGGAGGGGTCAGACAGAGAGTGAGATGGAGAGGGAGGTGGTGACCATTTGCACAGCAATGGAGACTGAAGGTTGGATAGTGTGGAAGGGTGCTCTGCCCTTACCTCCAACCAGACCACTACCGTGGGTCCGTCCCACTGAGCGAAGGGCAGGCCCTGCCGACGAGCTTCCTCCAGGAGCTCATGCCTGTTGGATACACGCAAGCATGTTACACTCGCGCTGTTACACACACACACACACACACACACACACAGTCAAAACAAACATACACAGACCCAACACACAGTACACCCAGGAGGTCATGCCTATAGTCAAACATAACAAGAGTTAGTCCCAGGCTCGAGAGGAAGACACCAGTGACGAACAAACATACACACACTCTTTCATGCTTGAACTCTTGAAAAGGGGGGGGGGGGGGGCATCAAATCACTGGAGCAGCCCAAACCCAGTTGGTAACATATGACACAGATCCATGAGCAGCCATACTGTCAGGGCTTAAAGACAGAGCTGATAGCACACAGGCTCTCCACAGCCTGGTACCACTCAGCATCACGAGGAGGGAAAACACAAGCCCCTGCGCACAACAATGTCTGATGCCAAACTATGACTGCAACCACCACATGAGCATCCAAGAAGCTGTCAATCATTAGATATCTCTGGGGAAAACTTGAGATATTTAAAAGTATCATTATAATTATATGATGATTATGCTGAAAATAAATATCCAAGACATATCTGTGGCTGACGTGGTGGCGACACTAGAGTAATGAGAGAGCAGCGTCATAAACAAGGGCAGGCAGAACAAGACCAGGGTTAGTCAACTACAACATCCACTACAGAACACCTCACTTAAAGGTAGCTCAAATGGTTTATTTGTAAGTGGTGCATGCTGAAAGTATCTCAACCTTTTTCAATAATACCCTTGCCACAAATATTTGAGTACAGGTTGCACCACTAGATGGCGCTGGCTTGCCATTTTGTATTATGAAAGCATAGTGAAACCTCGTAGTGAAGGAATTCCATCTCGCTAACAACGTGGCTGACAGTCCAGAGACAGCAGGACTGCACACAAACATGGCATCAAGAACACGCCTGCCACGGCAACAATAACCAGCGCACTTTCATAAGTACAATGCCAGTCTTTGAGGTTTAAGGCACACTGAGAGTTAGTAGTTTTGGAGGGGGAGGGGGGAATGCACTGTCTGTGCATATTCAGGCATCTGGGAAGACAGCCGCTCGGAGTTATTCAGGAGGGAAGCCATGCCAACCACACTCTGAAGCAAAAAAGAACAAAAAAAGAGGAAGAAAAAGAGAAAGAGTGGCAGAAGAAGCCAAAGCAAAAAGCAAAATGGAGCCACTTACCCTGTTTTGGGACTACAAATGCACATTGAGAGACAGAGGGTGGGGTAAGAGAGGGAATAATAATCCAGAATCAGCACACACACAACACACACAACACATGGTGACAAAACTACATGTGATCAGAAGCAAATTATGGAGGCAACATCTAGTCACAAATTAGAGCAACACACAAAGGCATAAGATGTATTTACAGAAATGTGCCTAGCTGCATCTATTAGCCACACACTGGTGTTAAGCAGAAATGAGAAATGATCACATGAACTGCAATGGATGAAACTGAAAGGCTCTCCGATGAGAAATGGAGGCTGTGACACGAATGACAATGCGCTGCGAATGATGACTGCAGACAGTTTAGAGAACATTCTAGAGAACGGCTCCTATTGGCAGCCAAGAGCTAAAACCCGCGCTTTACTAAACGACATCCAACAGGAGTTTACGCTCCAGCCCCAATGATTTGAAATGCAGCTGATTTTAGCGCTTGGCTGACAGGAGCGAGAGAGTGGCCTCGTCTGGACCCTGGCCACCGATGGACCACACAGGAGGAGCAGAGAGGAGAGGAGTTAGGGGAGCGGGGTGGGGTGGGGGCTGTGTGTGCAGAGGCAGCGCGTGAGCAGCAGGGTGGAGGTGGGAGGTGGAGTGGTGGTGCGAGTGCTTTGACACTCTGCTTCTGCAGCTCCACTTCTCAGCAGTGCTGTTACTCCGCCAGAGAGCGCTGCTACTGCCTCCGTGTGGCTGATGAACCACCACCACACACACACACACACACTCACACTCGCACACTCACACTCGCACACACACGCGCACACACACACACACACACACGACACACAACTTTCTCGATTGTCACCAGCACTGCGGTTACCGCTGCGGCAAGACCACATCCGATGTGGATACGCACACACAACCCACTGCTGAACTATGAGGGGAAAAAAGGTCTACTGTAACAAAACAGTCTGCATCTGCGGGAGGAAGTGAAACACTCACTTTTTCTGCAGCTTCCTGTTCTTCTCTGATGGGCCGCCCAGCTTGCTGATCCCCAGCCCGTCTGGAGAGCCCTCACCCTCTGGGGTCCCAGCTGTTTGCACACACATACAAGCACCACACACTGACAATACAGTCTGCTAACGCAGTCAATGTCTCCTTAATACACCCTACAAATACAAAGCCACAGAGATAAACTGTCTTTAGGTAGTGTCTCCATGACCTGGATTTTACAGATGAGTGTCACAGAGAAAGACACCCACTATGGCCTTGACTGACCGGGCCTAGTTCATGAGGTCCTGTAGTGAAAGTTCAAGCTAGGCTTTGTAAAGCGCCTTGAGACATATCCATTTGTTCTGCCCCATCTAAAGGAAACTGAATTGAATACGGAGTGTGACTGAACGTGATGGGGAGAGGCAGGGTGGAGCGGGACTCACCCAGGCTGGAGTCTTTGCTGGAGGGACTGGGCCGGCCTTTCTCCTTCTTGCCGAACAGGCGGCCGATGGAGGACTTGATGCTCTTCTTCTTGGCAGCCTTGTTGAGCGAGTCCTGACTGCTGTTACTGCTGCTGGGGTTGCTGCCCTGACCGTCCTGCAGTCCAGCGATACTACAGAGGGACACGGGCATCGTCACACGGGAAAGAGTAAAACACACACACACACACACACACACACACAGCATACACAAAGATATGCAGCCACAAATCACACACAAACACGCACAGACAGCCACAAACACAAACAAGCACAGACAGACACAAACACCAATCAATCCTACAGAGCAGCTCATTGAGTGCACGTCTGAGTCATGTAACTGCACCACAGATTCCAGGATGTCTGGGTGTGTCTGAGTGGTGACAGGTTGACAGACGTCGCGTCCATCTCCTCTGACCGACGCCGAGCACTCACCCGCGAATGTCTCGGATGTCTTCGTGACTGGCCGCGTGGATGGCCCCTTTGTTGAGACGCATGGAGCGCGGGGTGGTGGGGGGAGACGTTTCGCACCTGATGGTGGCTTTGTCGTCCTGCTCAGACTGGAGCCAAAGGGAAGAAACGGTGTAAGTGCTTAAGCTCAGTGAGCAATATGGCTATAGCAATATGAGGAGCAGCAGTAAGAAGACTGGCCCCTAAGACTGCCAAATGTGCACATCAACACTGTTAAACCCACACGGCCTTTGTTCCACTGTAGTAAAACATCAGCTTTTAATTTAGTAACAAATGTAATGAAACAGAGTTCTAATAAGAATTGCTCGTGATTTAAGATTCAATGACAGCTGTATGTTCATGGTGGTCCTGTTAATTAGGGGTTTTCATGTTGCATTGTAAAAGACAAAGGGGAAAAAAATGCAATTTGTACTGTTACCCAATAAAACGAAATGAAGAAATGTAGGCATATATGGATAACAACAAAACTACTGAGGCACCAAAGAAAAGGGCAAACTATAACAAGTTTAATCAAAGACAACCTTTGAATATGACCCCCCCCCATGTACCATTTAAGATGAACCCTATATATAGGCGGCCATGCTACTACGTGTGTGTGTGTGTGTGTGTGTGTGTGTGTGTGTGTGTGTGTGTGTGTGTGTGTGTGTGTGTGTGTGGGGGGGGCGTGCGGCTGATTAAGTGTGCGCGGTCTTGGGGGCCCAAAAGCATTCCCACTAAATTACCTTCCTGCGGTGCTTCCGCAAGTCGCTAGGCTGTCAGAAGCATGAGAGGCACAGAGGAGGAGACAAAAAGGCAAATTAGTGGCGCGGTGAGCGTGAGAAGCACAGGAGCACGAATAGAGAGAGAAAGGGGGGGGGGGGCAGAAGGATGAGAGGAAGAAAGAGAGAGAGGGAGGTGAAAAAATGAGGGGGAGAGAGAAAGACAGAAAGGGAGAGGCACACCAGAGGGAGATGAAGGGAGGACAGACCCACAGCACAGCAGAAACACACAAGACACGCAATAACAAGTCTTATGCCACACAAACACACTCCCTGTAGCAAACTCCAACACACACTCTCATTCACATACTTTCATTAACTCAGCCTCATATTCGGGATGACACTCACAGCTTACCACTCAGCTGACACACATACTTGTTCTCACAGGCACAGAACCATGCATAAACTAACTGATAACACAAATATGCACACACACACACACACACAGTGTGTAGGCAGGCAGTGACTCATGCTGAAGCTGAAGGAGAGGCAGAGCAGAGCCCATGGCACACAGGGCAGGGAGGGGGGAGGGGGGTCTGGGGGCGGCTGGGCTCATCCTTGGGGCGCTGCAGTCTCTCTCTCTCTCTCTCTCTGTCCACTCAGAGGCTCCACGGGGCCCAAACAGAGCGGTCCTTCAGAGCGGGGCCTGACGTGTCGAGCTGTGAGGATGCACCACGCACGGGGGTGGACAAATATGCACTAACTCGCACACTCTCTTTCCTCTGTTTATCACATTCTGCTCTGGGGCGGCGCTACATTCTTTTATCATCTCTCTCTCTCTCTCTCTGGGTCTCTCCCTCTTTCTCTCTCTCTCCTTGCATGCCTTTCACCTCTGGCATTTCCAGGGTAAACGCCGGTTTGCTTTGGCTCTTTTTTTCCTCCCCTCAGGCAGCTCTAATCACTCATTTCCTCCTTTGATCCCAGAGAGGGAGAGAGGGAGAGAGAGAGAGAGAGAGAGAGAGAGAAGAAAGAAAAAACAAAACCTCAGCAAAGAGCCGACAGGCAGGAAGAAAGATTACGAAAAGCTCAGGAGAGATGGAGGGGTGAGGCAGGAGCCTCCTTTCATGACCGCCCTCAAAAAGAGAGCGAGAGAGAGAGAGAGCGCGAGGGAGAAAAAAAAAAGAAAGAGTTGAAAATGTTGAGCTGCTAGAGCGAGGAGACGGCTCTTTAAAGACGAGTCGAGTTCCACAGCGGTGAGATAAGAAAAGGCCACTGCTCAGATCTCTGGCAGTTAAACCATCATGAATAGAACCGGAGCTGAGAGAGAGAGACAGACAGACACACACGCACACACGCACACACACACACACGCGTGTGTGTGTGCCCCTGAGGATGAGCCCACGTGTGTATACCTGGAAGAAGCAGGGGTAGCTGTAGAGGGGGGTGTTGTTAGCGGGGTAGGGCAGGTAAGCTACAGTCTGATGTGAGAGCGAGCTCTGGATGACATAAGGGTCATAGCAGTAGTGCTGGACAACACAGACACAGGACACTGTTACAACACAAAGGCTCTCCCCACCCCACCCCCCCAACACAAAACACAACACAGGACACTGTTACAACACAAAGGCTCTCCCCCCACCCCCAACACAAAACCCAACACAGGACACAATTAACAAAAGATGCTGATGATGGATGTATGCAATGGCAAAAGATGGGCAGTCCAGGGACGGAGGTAAGGTCCTTCCAGAACTCAACCATTGTACTTCTAATCTCCAAATGCAACCTAAGTGAGTGAGATCACTGCTCCACCACAGAGCTGCAGCACAGTGCAAAGGTGAAGCAGCAAAACACTAGGACACGTTTGAGATCTGAAAACTGGACTACCCAACAGGATGAGACAAGTTGATGACCAATCACAAGGAGAACGGATATGGCAGGTGAGGCAATGTCATGATCATGCAAGCATCCTAACGGTCATCGACGGGCAATGCCGTGTATGAGGAGCTTAATGGGTTTTGTTGGTTTACGGGAAGGGGTGCTCACCAGGGTCATGACCCCCATGCGGTCCACCTCTCGGTTGGGGCTGCGCGGGGCCCTGCGGGGCGTGGAGTGGCCAGAACCGGGCGGCGAGGAGCCAGCGTGACCTGGGGCCAGCAGGGAGGGAGGGAGCGAGCTCATGGAGCGGAAACGGCCACCCAGGCTGTCGCCACTGCCCACCCGAGACTCAATCTCCTCGGCCCGGATCGCCGTGCTCTCCTTCTCCTCCTGGATCATCCTGAGGAGGGGGGGGTAACACACACTTAACACTTCATATGCAACTACAGACAAGACACACACACACACACACACCTGGAAGCCTGATGTCAATACAAAAAGACAGATGAACATGACAACCAGGTTTTGCCACACACTAAACATCTCTCCTTTATTTATAGTTTAACGTTCCACCAACACAGAAATCAAACACACGGACACACAGACACACACACACACACACACATACACACAGACACACACACACTTAGGGGTGGGCGATATGGCCTAAAATTCATATTGCGGTATAATTTGGGACACAGACGGTAAACGGTATATATTGCGGTGTGTGAATTTCAATATAGGTCTAGCAGGTTCTTGCATAAAATAGTCAAGATTGTTACTTATTTAAAATGTATTGTGCAAAACTGCAATTATAGAGAACATTATAAAACAGTATACATTCAAAACAAGGCAATGTCAATTTTAAAGTGAAACATCATTCCAGTGCAAAATACTCCTTTCCCTTACTTTTCTTAGGACTGAGTTTGTTTTGGGTTGGGTTTGGGTTTGACTGGGTTTTTGAGAAACAGCGCTACGCATTCGTTGGCTTTCCTCATATTCGACAACGTGTTTTGATTTCAGATGGTAGAACAGATTGCTTGTGTTACCTCTCTTTGCTGTCACTGTTGACCGGAATATTTTGCAGATTATGGTTTTCTGCTCACTATCCGACACTTTAAATCCAAACCATGTCCATATTATGGACGTTGCACCAGTTTTTAACAAGACATAGTTAGCGTTCTCCCACGCAGGGCATGCTGGGATACGGGGGCGAACATTTGGGGGTTTATGTCTGTATCTCTCCTAAGTTATAAATCTAAAGTTAGCGTCTTTATTGTGACATGTTTCCCTTTTAGTTCTCCCTCGTGTGTGATCCTTTTTGTGTGGGGGGCTGCGTCCACCCGTGTGTGTAGCCTACTTGACGTGCTCCGTGTGTATCGTCTCCTGGGTCTGTGTCCCTGCTCTCGTTCTCAGCTAATAAACGTTTTGATTAGACAACTGTCTGTGTCGCTATCAAATCGTTACAATACCTTCACCGCTCGCAGCCATTTTTCCACACCTGTGGCCTCCTCGTGATTGTTGCCGGTCCCAGCAGGCCAAGCGTGTTGCAATTTGATGACATAATGACCTATCGCAATATGCCGGTATAACAAAAATCTCTATCGTTGGCCAAATTTTTATCGCATACCGCTTATACCGTTTATATCGCCCAGCCCTACACACACTCTCACCTGATCTCATTGTTGATGGCATCAAGCTGCTCCTGCAGCATGAGGGCAAGCGTCTGGGCGTCTGCCTGGCCGGCAGGGGACAGCAGGTCCACCGAGCTGAAGATGGTCTCGCGGTCATCCTCCAGGTCCGACACGTCCATGTCGCTCTCGAAAGCGTGCGCCACGTTGGCCAGCACGTTGGCCTGCTGCACGCGCTCCCACTCCTGCTCGTTGAGAGTTTGCACCTAACGGGGACATGGCACCCAAACACTGCGGCTTACATACTGAGCTTATCGTTTTCTCATGCAGCGCATGCTTCAGACTGCTCCCACTCCCAATACCTCACTGGACTAGATCAACTATTCCTTAAAAACTTATAAAAAGGTCCCGGAGAACTAAATATGACTTAGCTATTCAAGAGCAGGAATACAACTACAACATGCTTTCCTATGATGCGTTCTTTATATTGTTTAGGCTGGACATTCAGAGGCCAAACCCATGCACTGCAATGGGAGACACAACTCCAAACCATCAGGGAAACTAGCTACTGGTAAAGAGGAGAGAGGAGAGCTAGCAGCATCACACCACTTACATGCCTCTGTAGTCCAGAGAGGAAGCAAAGAGAGAAGGAAGGAGGAGAGAGACACAAACATGGTGAAATCTAACTTGATACAATACGGACTCCTACAAACATGGTGAAATCTAACTTGATACAATACAGACTCCTACAAACATGGTGAAATCTAACTTCATACAATATGGACTCATACACCACTTTTAAGAATCAGTGCAATGTGAAGAATACATTAGAAAACATAACATGTTCACAGGGACAAGTCTGAAATGAATTACTGGGGTTAATATCTTCACAATCGGCACGGGACCTCTGGTTTGTGAGGACGCGGAGAAGTGCCGGACCCACCTTGGAGGGTTCGTCCCTCAGGGCGGCCACCCGGCCCTTCTGTGGTCGCCGCAGCACCAGCGCGCTGTTGTAGTGGTCAGAGTGGCTGTCCATCATGGACGACGCAGACACTGGGTACCTGAAGTCCGGGGTGCTGCCAAGATGAGAGCGCCTGCCCAAGCACACCAACCGACCAGCCAGTGAGTGAAGGGGTGTGGGGGAAGAAGGGATGCATGGAAATAGGCCACGGAGGACAAGAGTGGATACTGGCCATGCTTACCCGTGCAGTAGAGAGTTACTCCGGCTGCGGCCCTGCTCGTTCTCAGCCCTCATGGTCTCAATCTGGATCAGAAGCTGCTCCTGAGGGGCCACACACAGACACAACACTCATTAATTAGTTATATACATACTATAATTACTTAAGGATAGTCATATATATATGCTATACTATTCCTGCATTTGCATATAATATATAAATACCTTTTCATGGTGAGCCTCCTCAATCAGCTTCTTAGTGTGCTCAAGATCACGAATGAGGGTGTTCTGAAGGGAACAACAAGGAGAGAGAGAGAGAGAGAGAGAGAGAGAGAGAGAGAGAGAGAGAGAGAGAGAGAGACGCTGAACAGTCATCTTGTTTTCCAAGCCACACCCACAGAACTAGAGCATGTAAAAACAAACAAACTGGCTGTAATGAAACTGGCTGTAATGAAACATGTCCATATTCCAGGCTGCACTGAGGCTGCCAGTAGTGGACCAAGCCCGGCAGAACCCAGAGCTCCAGCGGTACCTTCTCCTCCAGAGCGGACATCCTCTCCTTTAGGTGGAGCTGTAGCCTCTCGTTGGACTCTGACAGCAGCTTGTCCACCGTCTCGGACAGACGCTTGTTGTGCTCTTCGTTCATCTTCTCTCGCTGGCGGGCCTGTGGTCAGCAAACATGCATATGAATATGAGCAAACACAAAAATTTACTCCAGCTCAAAAGCAAGAAAGGTTTTGTTTATGTCTGGTGACAAAGGGTTGATGCCTGAGTGAAAGCTGGGGCAGAAACGAGCAGAGATGCCAATACATGTTGCCAGGACCACTGACCCAGCTGATGAAATGACTGACAGGAAATGACATGTGGGTGGTGAACTTTGACCCCTTACCCTGAGCAACTCCTGATTCTTTTCCTCCAGCTGTGCCTCCAACTGTTTCAGCCTCTCCTCCACGTTACCATGGCGCTCTTCAGCCTGATTCAGGGTTAAAAGAGGGAGACGAATGAGAAACTCAGAGAGGCACAGCAAAGACACTGCTGAGAGAGAAAAAAACTGAAACCTCAAAATCATAAATGACTTGTATCAAAATGCATAATGGCACAGAGAACAAAAGACGTCCGTCCCACCGATCCACAAGAGAGACAGCAGAAACATAAAGAAGCCTGACAAAGAGCTAGTCAGCCAGCAGACGCACACACACACACACACACACACACACACACACACACACACAGACATCATGCTCCAGGAAGCACAAGACGCATACTAAGCCAGGCCAACTTGTACAGAACAGATAGCGTACACAAACAGACCCAACACACGCACTGAAAAAGACAAAAACAAAACATACGCAGAGGACTTCCTGGGTTAGCCAGCCAGCCAGACAGACAGCCACGTGGTGAGCGGCGGCACACCAAACACAGAGGTTAGTGGAGATACGATTCCTTGAGAGTTGACCCAAACTCCAGTGTGTTTGGAGGAGGATGTGGCCCGACAGTAGAACATCGCTCATGCGCCCCACGGGGCCCCATGTTCTACTGTCTCACTTCAACTCCCAAAGGAACAACCAGAGCAAGAACGTCATGAAGAACGTCTGAAAGTGGAAGGTGGTTTTGATGGGCCCGTCTACAAAGGGCTTTCCTGGCTTTTCCTATTCATCCAGTTCAGCTGAACTAACTATCTGAACTCATTCATTCAGATCAGTAAAATGCTAAAGAAGTTCGCTTCATGTGTTTTACTTCCGTCATGCCTTTTGTGTTTTTAGAATCTGGCTGTCGGATCGCCAGGACCCTTTGAAGAGGTGGCCCTCCGAAACCCCGGTCAGGCAGCCCTGCCCTGAGGCCTGCTGGGAGCTGAAATGCCCGGCGCCCCTTGGCGCGCTCCCACCCCTGCCCCTGACGTGGGCGGCACCAGCCTTTCCTGCGGCCTCCTGCGTAAGCGAGCTGGCACACTTCCTGTTATGGTTAGATTACAGCACTTTAGAGGGAGCTCTGGAGCGGAGGGGTGGAGGGATGGAGGGGGGGGGGGGTTAGGGGAGGAAAAATATAAATCTGGGCATGAATGAGAACAGGCTGGGCAGGCAGGCAGAGGGGCAGGCATGGAACTGGAACTGGTGGAGAACGTTTGGAGAGGTGGAGTGGAGGGTCGCGGTGTGAAGACTGCAGTGTACCTTCCTCTGAGCTTTAGTGTCCTGAGAGTCCTTAGAGTCAGACTACACAGAGACAGGGACAGCAGGGAGGACAGACAGGGGACAGGGGGCCAGAGAGAGAGAGAGAGAGAGAGAGGGGATAGAGATAGAGAGAAATAGAGAGGGAGAGAGAGAGAGAAATAGAGAGAGAGAGAGGGGGGATAGAGATAGATAGATAGAGAGAGAGAGAGAGAGAGAGAGAGAGAGAGAGAGAGAGTGCAGAGTGCAGAGGGAGGGGCTTTTAGTACAGGCACAGAACCAAAAGACTTAAGTACAGACACAGAGGAGAACAGTGTTCCATTCTGCTGCAAAGAGGGCAAAGAGAGAAAGAAAGAGAGAGCATGCCAGAGAAAGTGCCAGAGAGAGAGAGAGAGAGAAATGACAAGTGTGAAAGTGAGAGAAACTATTGGAGGACTACGGAAAGGTAGAAAAGGGCAGAGCACAGGCACAGACAAAAGGAGAACACTTGAAACACTTAAGAGGGCAGACGCTGCTTGTTGTCCCACTGCTGCTTGTTGCCAATGCAGCCACCTTACAACTACAATAAGGACAAGTGGACGGGGGACAGATAGTGGTTCAGACACAAATGACCACAGCCTGACCACACATAGTGTGTGCCAAACGGAGCCAGTAGGATGGCATCCTACAAAAGCAAACTGGACAGAGCATAAAACTGGTCTGGGAGGAGCACAGATATCACAAGGATTAACAAACCACAGCATAGGCAGACAGGGTTAGCTGCAGGGCGGTCTTCAGAGGTCAACCGCAGAGGTGCGAGAGGTGGCGGACGCACACACACAAGGGCATGCAAGTGACGCAGCAGAGATTGTAAGGTCAGATAAGAGAGCGTTGAGTTTCAATTAGTGCACTGGTTGATCCGAGACCTTCAACCTCAACACTCGACTTTATCTCTACGCCTTTAAAAGCTGCATAATCTGATTGTGCAAGTAAATGCTTCAGTAATTACACAATTTTTTAGATGTTTTTTTTTCTGACTGAACCAAAGTGGGCAAAGCTGCCAAAAATGGTGCTCTAAAATGAGCTTGGACAGGGGGGGATGTGAGGATGTTGAGCCTGGAGAGCAATAGGCAAACAGACAGCTCTGAGCTGTGTGGCAGGGTGGGGGGTTTGCTAATGGTAATTAGACAGAAGATGTCCTTGCCAAAGGCTGAAACAGCAGTCTCCCCACATGCTTCTAGCTCTCTCTCTCTCTCTCTCGGACATTTATTACCCGAGGGGCAAAACACCACGCTGCCAAGCCTCAGCATATACTCCATTACAGAGGTCCACATTAAGGTTTCATGCTCGTTTGTCTTAAAGTAAACAACATCGTCCAAAACTGTGGGACGAGGCCCGCAGTGTCCACTCCATTTGGTTCAATTGGTTGAGATGATGACTAACACATACAGATGGCGTCTGTCCAGCAATGGTCTAAATACAGGGCCAGACTACTCAAAAATAGCCCCAGGCCTGAATTTAGAATGGACCCACTCCTAAACAATAGCAGTGGGAAGCCTAACAGGCCAGCTGGCATTGTGTAGAGTTCGGCCTCTCTGACAAGCCGAGAGAAATAATGCGAAATAATTCCACACTCTCTGAAGGTGAGCAACTCTGTGTTGTTCACCAACACAGAGGTGAAAGCAGTCATTACATGAAAACTGGCCTAAATGACCAGATCCTAAAATGAGGTTCAAGTCTATCCAGATTAGGTTACAGAAGAACCAAACAAGAGACGACGATGGACACAGACAGAGGTGGGAAACCACATGGGTCAGCACATAGGCCAGCACATAGGCCAGCACATAGGCCAGCACATGGGTCAGCACATGGGTCAGCACATGGGTCAGCACATAGGCCAGCACATAGGCTAGCACATAGGCCAGCACATGGGTCAGCACATGGGTCAGCACACGGGTCAGCACACAGGCCAGCACACAGGCCAGCACACGGGTCAGCACACGGGTCAGCACATGGGTCAGCACATGGGTCAGCACACAGGCCAGCACACAGGCCAGCACATGGGTCAGCACATGGGTCAGAACACAGGCCAGCACATGGCTGGTACTGCAGAGGCTCCAAGCTCCAGGGGCTTTGAAAGACGGCTCCACACCAGTCAGAGATAAAGAAGCTGGCTAACATTTGGGAGGGAAATCTAGGAAACTAAATAAAGTTGTATTTAATATTACTTCTGATACAAAAACATGGCAGCAAGGTAAATGTGATTCAGTCTACAAACGGTTCCTTGCAGTGTTTAGTATATCAAGATTATCTTGTTAACTGGAAATGCCATTTATTGAATGCTAAAATAATTGTGAAATGTCTGTGTCTGTGCTGTGAAAAAGCTGACACTCTTGATCTTGAAGTTCAATGAACAACTTCAGGTTGTCCATACAAGCAATACAGCTTCACTGTTAGAATGTGATTTTTACTTTGGTTGTATCCTTCCTCTATATTATGATTCAGTGGGAAATAAAACAATCATATATCACACCATATAGAGCAGCGTGAGTTGGCAGCAGTTAGTTAGCCAGAGTAGGCTAGTTTATTACACTCCCTGCAAGCAACACACATATGGCATTTAGGGGTAAAAAGCATCAGTTAGTGATGTTGACGTGTGGTGTGTGTGTGTGTGTGTGTGTAGGTGTGTGTGTGTGTGTGTAGGTGTGTGTGTGTGTGTGTGTGTAGGTGTGTGTGTGTGTGTGTGTGTGGCTGGCCACAGGAGTCTCCCCATCCTATTGCTGAGAAGAGGCGGCCTGGCAGGCGTGCAGTGCGTGTGGGCGGGGCTTACCTTGGTGAGAGCGGCGACTCTCTGTGCCAGCTCCGCCTCCACCTCGGGCAGCGTCTCCGCCTTCCTGATGGTCTGCTGGAGCTTCTGCTCGGCCAGCTCCAGACGCTCCTGCAGCTGCCGGTTCTTATCCTCCGTCTGCCGGACAACGCACAGCACACAACACACTGGGTCACGACCCGACAGGGACACAACATACCAACTTACAGAGCATTACGCAGGACTCTCCATGAGCGGCTGAGCCGTTTCAATAAGCCATCAAGATCATGAAAGAAAGCACCCATCTACATAGAAGCCATCAGTTGCGTTAGTCCGACCTGGTAGGTGGTGTCAGTTGAACAGTTGCACCAAAACTGGCAAGTATTAAAAGATTAATCAAAAGTGCATTGGCATTCTTCACAGTTATCTGTAGTTGCCCCTTATGTGATTCACAAATTGAGAAAGTTCTAACACCAAAAGGGGAGTTCCTGAGAGTTGGCACAGACACTGGCCAGAGCACACGTTTGGCTTGTGAGCTTCCCAGCTCTGGCCGTGATAAAGCCCAGCCACCGGCCATCTGAATAAACAGTGAGCAAAGAGACGCTTATCACAGCTCTATCTGGATACAAGAGGCCTCTTCATGGGTTCTCTCCCCTGCAGGGGACCAGCTACATTTCTGCTCTTTCTTTGCTAGCAGTACTAAGCCAATATTTTGTGTGTGTGTGTGTGTGTGTGTGTGTGTGTGTGTGTGCTCCGAGGAAAAGAGGAGACAGGCAAGGGAAAGGGCAAAAAACAAACAGGGCAAATAACAGACAGAGGGACAGAGTGAGGGAGAGTGAGAGAGAGAAAGAGAGAAAGAAAGAGAAAGAGAAAGTGACAAAGAGGAGAGTAAAGAGAGCGAGCAAACGCAGGGGGAGGATGTTGGTGTGTTAAAGAGCGAGGGCCAGAGAGAGAGAGAGAGAGAGTGTGTGTGTGTGTGTGTGTGTGTGTGTATGTTTGTTGGTGTGCGAGTCGGTGTGTGTGTGCATACATTCCCTTCGGGGCCACACCACTGTCCCTGCCTCTTTGGAGAGCATCTCCGTAAACTAACATGACTCGCAGGCGTCCTATTCAGCGCCTGCTGCAGTGAGTGGCCTGTCAATGCACCGAGAGGGGTCCTAATGTTGCCAGGGCACTGCGGGCTGTTCCTGCCGTCCAAAAGAGTGCCCGTCACACTACAAACACCGCACACACACACACCGCACACACACACACACACACACCGCTACCCTCCCTCCCTCCACCCCTGCTCTGGCCTGCAGAGAGGAACAGAGGGACAAAGGGGACAAAAGCAGCTGCTGGGGGACAGGAAGGGATGGGGAGGGGGGGGCTGCCTGCCTCCGCTACCTACAAATAGCCCGCCGCATGGAAACGTGCACAGCGCCGGACCACCATGAAAGGGCCAGCTGGGAAACAGCAGCCACACGGCAGCGCACTCACCGGCCCTCTGGCCTGCACTCAGTGGGACAAGACTACGCTCATACTGCAATGTGCTACTGATATCCAGACCTGCGCTCAGGTTCCCCATATGGACAAAACAGCACCGTGTGCAGCTACTGGCAACAGTGCAGAGTGCAGGACGGTACTCCTCTGGTTCAGCTGTGTGTGGTCAGATCAACGTGCCTGGCGTGCCTGGTCTGCCCCTGCACTGCGTCCATCTCAAACAGATGGAGGAGCAGCAGCAGAGTCTGCAGTGCTGGGCCCGTCACTGGGGCTCACCTGGCGGAAGAGCGACTCCTTGTTGGCGATCTCGTTCTCCAGCTTGTCGTTGAGGTCGTGCACGGACGTGGCCTCCCTCTGGGCGGCCAGGTAGCGCTTCTCCAGCGTGGTGATGCGCTCCTCCATATCATCCTTCTGGGCCATCGACTGCCATGGGACACACACAGCCAGTTATGAGCAGCTCAAAGACATTTACACATGGCAAACAGGGAACAGCAATCAGCAATCTATTCATCATTTACTGCAGGCCACTCTGATATTCTTAAGATATATTTTCAGGATGTACATCTAGGACAACATCCAAATTCATTGTATTTCTCTCATTCTGTGGGATTTGTAATAATTGTCAATGCCTACTACTACAACTAGGGCTGTGTATTGGCAAGGACCTACATGGGTCACGATACAATACATTACAATATATTGTGATGATGCATATTGCGATATTTTGCGTTACTTTTTACCGAGAATGTAAACATAGAGCTGGAAACACAATTTGCTGTGTACCACCCTGGCAGTAGAATATGCAGATCACATGATACTGATAATTCAGCAGACAAATAATAATAAAACAATATTACAATAGTCAGCTGTGTAGACATTTTTGCACAGCCTAATGCTTTAATAAAAAAATATCGATATTTAGCGGCAGTGGAGATATGTTATATCGCACAAGTGGCAATTCAATATATCGATATTTCGATATCGAAAGCACCGCCCTAACTACAACTGGTCTTTGTACACCTGTACAAATCTCCATGTATTAAAAGGTTAAATAGTCCATCTCCAGACCCTTCCTTGTCCCTGTGTCCATGTGAGCCCACCTCTCGGATGTCCCTCTGCAAGCGCGTGTTCATGTCCTCGGACTTGATGAGGTCCTTGCGGGCAGTGTCCAGGTCCTCCTCTAGTTCGGCCACACGGCCAGTCAGGCACACGAGGCGCTCCTTCATCTGCAGCACCTCCTTGCTCTGCCGGTCGATGAGATCCTGCAGCTCCACCACACGCCCAGCGTCCTCCTCCGAGCCGTCCGACGAGCGCTACACACACACACACACACACACACACACACACACACACACACACACACACACACACACACACACACACACACACACACACACACACACACACACATCCAATCAACATCCAATACACTCAGGGGAACTGATGCAACCAACGACCAGATCAAATACATTTACGGATGCACAATCAACTACCATAAAAAGATCAGATACATTTAATAATAACAAATAACAACAACATAACTGCTACTGATTAAAAACAACATAACTGCTACTGATTAAAGGTGTGGAAACAATGGAAAGTAAACTGCAATGACACAACAGAGGCGTGTACCAAACCAGAATGTCTGCCAGGCCACCTGGCTGTGGTCACAGGTGGGGCACTAGTAACACCAGTTTGCCTGCAAAGCCACAGGAGTGGCAAAGTCAATGCCAGATTACTACTGTGTCATATCATATTGAATCTGATGGTGAAAACAGGACATTCAGCTGTTAGTGAAGGATAAAAGGCCATGCTATGGTCATTTGTGGCCAGGGGAAGGAAACTACAACTAAAAAAACACATACCAGCTCCCATTTCTCATCTGAACTGCTGGGGCAGTTTTTGTGCTGGGCCATGGATAATGTGCCACTCAATTGGCCTGTGTGTGCAGAGCTCCCACCAGAGTCGGTCCTCAACAGCGAGGGTTCACTCACAGGGGTGACTCCAGTTCAGCTGGGCCTAAAGGTTGGGGCAGGCTGGGGTGGGGTGGGGCGGGGAGTTCTAATGTAATTTAAATCAGCAACAACCCCCCCGCTGTGCAAGAGCTTCACTGCAGCAGCCAGTGGCAGCGCCAGCAGTTAACCCTTCTGTTCCCTTTAATCAAATAAGCCCAGCGCCTGTCTTAGCCCCGACTCATATGACTTCTATTACACCATCTGATCTGGCCAGGCTAGACAGCGTTTATCCTTTCAAAATAGCCTGTTCGAACAAACACAATGGCCAGTGTTAGGAGTCTTATGCAGGCCGCTGGTATTGTCGTGAGCGAGATCGAGATGGCCGCCTTCACACACAGGTACTGCAGGGCCCAGCGTTATCAGGCCTCATCGCACGCGCACCAACGGATGAGCGGATGGACAGAATGGTCGGTGGACAGCGGGGTGGCACCATCTGCCACGCTCGTCGCTGACGCAGATAGTCCCATATCTCTGGGCCAAGGGGCGTGGGGTGGGGTGGGGGTGGAGAGGGGTGTGGAGCTTACCTTGCCGTTTGTGCTGGGCACGCTCTCAGAGTTGTGGTTGATTTCCGTCGTGCCGTCGATCAGCAGCTTCTTCTGATTGTTCTGCTCGCGGAGATAGTTGAGCTGGTGGGGAAGACGGTGGAGATGAAGAGAGAGCAGCACGCAGCGCACGTCATGCTTCCACAGGAAAAGGGAAAGCGAGGCCATGGTAGTGGAGCAGATGGTGGCTCTATGCTAGGAGGCTTTTTTTGGCTGAGTGCAGACATTTGTGGAGTGCAACAGCAGACCACCAGCAGCTTAACACTGATACTGTCAGAGACTCCACTAATGTTGACACACTAGTCTTTGTGTGTGTGTGTGTGTGTGTGTGTGTTTACAGATATGACAAGCTTAAAGCAGACACCCTACTGAGGACTAACTGCACAGACAGGCAGTTCTTAGAATTATTCAAAACACACATGTACTATGAGTGTTAGTGTACATGTGCTTGTGTATGAAAGTGTGTGTGTGTGTGTGTGTGTGTGTGTGTGTGTGTGTGTGTGTGTGAGAGAGAGAGAGAGCATGTCTGCGTGCCAGCATCAAAGTCCTTCAGAGTGGGTCTGGGTCATTTCTGGTTGAGTAATTCACCTCTGTGTGTGAGTGCGTTTCTATTGAATATTCTGCAAACACATGGGGGCACGGGTGCGCGCGCACACACACACCAGAGAGAGAAAAAAAATGTAGGCCACTCTCCCATCATGCTCCCTGCTCCCTTTTGTCAATCTTAATCTCATCACGGGCTCGCTTTGGAGAGAGGCGAGGGAGAGCGAACGCCAGCCAAAGAGAAATAGACGGAGTGCAAAACAGAGCAATGCACAGGGACAAGATTACCACTAGCAGTGAAATGACCTTGGTCTGGAATAAACAATGCAATACACAATATCTTATTTTTATTATATTAGATATAATTTCTTTTTAGCCTACACTACTGTTGGCGCTTGCGTGAACTGGATTGAAAAACAGCACACAGAAACACGCCCCTTTAATGCTGCCATGCCATGCTGATGTTGACACTTCCTGCAAGACCTTGACTCGGGGGAATGTTCAGGCGCTTCTCTGTAATTCATGAGCTCATTATTGATGAAGAGGGAGTGGGGCTGGTGAGAGATAACACCCAGCTGTCGGCAGGTCAGTGAGTCATCAGCGCTGCTTCTTCTTTCTGTTCAGTGCCAGCTCTGCTAAACTGGTCAGTCCTGATGAGGTTAGCCTGCCTGCCTGTCCTAGGTCTGTGGGTGAGGGCTTAGCTTATGGAGGCAGAGCAGGTGCTTATAGAACAAATTACACACCAGTGCTCCACATTCCTCTGGAAAGGCCATGTGCCAAAAGCTGGTTAAGACTGCCCTGAGCAGAGAACATTTGACTGTGACTGTGTGTGACTGTGTGTGACTATGTGTGTGTGTGTGTGTGTGTGTGTGTGTGTGTGTGTGTGTGTGTGTGTGTGTGTGTCATACCTCCTTGCTAGTATTTGTCAGCTGTTCCTCTAAGGCACTACACCGCTCGAGTGCTACCCGCAGCCTCTCCCTAACCTGAAAGACACAAACACAAATGATTACTCATCTCCCCTGGACACATGTTAGAAACTCCCTGACGACACACAAACACACCATCTCAAAGGTCAGCTGCAAAGGACCTTCTCTTTTCAAACTAGTTTTGGAGCAGCTTTCTGGGAGACATTTTGATTTGATACATAAAAGATATTTCCCTATGCATCCTTATGCAAGTTCTAACTGACCTCAAACCCAATGTTAAATGTGCCATATATATATATATATATATAGAGCTCACCTTCTCGTCCAGAGCTTTGTGGTGCTCGAACAAAGACTTGAGGGCCTTGAGCACCTCCACCTCGCTGGACACCCCAGCCGGAGACTGGGCCTGCCTCTTCACCACCGTCATCCTCAGGGAGCGCTCGTGACGGGACACCAGGCACTCCAGATGCTCCAGCAGCAACTACAGCCACGAGGGCAGGAACAGGGAAAAGGGAAGTCAGTAGCAGTCGGTACGGATAACAAGTGAAGAGAAAGTACATTGTAAACCAACAAATCTGTTGTGTTTCAAGCAATTCACACATCTAACGTGACCACACTAGCAAACACCTTCATGCAATGGAATGCTCTCAGGGATGAATGTGAATGCCATTGTGCATGACCGGTCAGTCTGTGACCGACATTTGTAGGAGTAGAGAGAGCATTCCAGAGAGTTTCATGCAAGGCAGAACACTGTTATGTGTGTGTATGGGCTGGTTTTGGGACACACGCACACGCACACGCACACGCATACACACACACACTCCTGTCACTCCGTTGTGCTGTGCGGCACAGCGGGATCCCATCAGGGCCGTTAGGATGACAAAGCCCAAACTCATCCCCTCTGTGGCTCCTTCTAATCCCTCCCTCCATCTCTCCCTCCCTCCCTCTCTCTCTCCCTCAATCTCTCACTACACTGCTGCGCTGGGTCTGTGCCAAGTGTGTCAGGCAGCAGCAAGCCACACTTGAATTAACCCCCCTTACACACGGGCCTCCCTCTGCTTTGACTGACAGGGTTGTTAACCAACGACAGCCCACAGTGGCCTTTGGAGCTCCTAAGGAGTTTGAGTGGCAGGGAACTGGACGTATAGCAGCCCGGACTGTGCAGCAGGGCCCCGCCTCGGCATTCTGACTGGACAGCGTGGCGAGGGGATTAACCTATGACGGGCCGCGTTGGTGACCCTGCATCGTGCTCCGTCGCCCTCTCGTTAGCAAAGCCTTCTAATCCACACAGCAAATACCAGAGGGGGCCACAGTCTTGCACAAAACCACTGGGACTCAACCCACTCATCAAAAAAAGCACAGTCAGTCATCGCCTTGGCCTCTAAACAAACCCATATCCACATACCTCTAAAGCACACCCAAAACACCAAGACAAGGCACAGAGGGACATCCATTCACTGTAGTGCAGAAAAGTTTACGTAAGTGTAACAGTGTGGAGTGTGACAGAGAGAATTGCACTGCTGGCAGTGTGAGCCACATTCCAGTATACAGCACATGGGTTAATATGCTCGTTTCCCTTACAGCGCTAAAGCCTTACCTACCCATGTATAAACAACCCCAAGGAACCTATCTAAACCTGACCGTCATTACAGGTCAGGGAGGGTCACTTGGACACTCAGCCAACAGGTTGAGATTGGATGACCTCACTCAGATGCTGGAATGGTTGTGCAAGACTGTATTTTCCATAACACCTATGTGAGAGCATAACACATGCATACTGTTTGAGAGAGAGAGTGTGTGTGTGTGTGTGTGTGTGTGTTTACAAAAATCTCCTCTTACCCGTGTGTTGTTGCGTTCGGCCTTCAGCTCGGCGATCTCCTCCTCCCTCTCGAGGAGCTGCTCGCGACACATGTTCACCTCCTTGGTCAGCGCTGCAAACTCCTGCACACAGTGACAGAGCACAGCACCATCCAGTCAGGCCCCAACAGCTCCACAAACACATCCCTCCCAAAAATACACTCTAACAAGAGCGCTCCCACCCAAATAATAATAATAATACGTTTTATTTATATATAGCGCGTTTCTCAGGCTCAAGGTCACTTTACAAAGTCAACACAAACAAATCAAGACAACATAAAAACAACAAACAGACAGTAAAAAAAAAGGGCAATTGTGATGAGTCAAGCGGTGGCGGAAGGTGAAATAACATCTATATCACCATGCACTCCCCTGACCAGTCAAACACAACACTACGGTCACAAAGCCACAGCTAATAATCATACGGAACATCTATGGACTGTGTTCATTCTTCTATCCAAACAAAAACACAGCTTTTTGCATATAGGCCTATTGCTTGCTTATGAGTGTGATAGTCACTTTGCTAAATATGTTTTCAGCAGATTAGATGCATGATTGCTCCAGAAGAATGTGTGTGACTCACGTTTATAGCCCCAAGGACAAAGTTCAAGACAGCGGTCAGCCAGACCACAGCAATAGAAATACAAGTGGTGCTAGAGAGGATGTGTCTAACATGGGGAAGTGTGTGTTTTGCAGCCAACGCATAATAAACAGCACAAAAGCCTGGGCACGGGGCTTTTTCATTGGATTTCTCCACAAGACTGTGACTCCCCAACACTCTTCACACTCCACGACCCAAATCGGGGGCCATCTTTTGCGGAGGCAGTGAATGAGTCCATCTGAGTGGCCTGCTGAGTGCTCAGACAAGCGTAAACTGTGGCCTACAAGCACTCAGCGATCGACCGACCAACCGACCGCCTCTTAGCACTGCAGCCTCGCTGCCTTAGAGAGCGGCCAGTGACGAGATTCTTCACTTCCTCCTGCGGGGGACAGTCAGGACAGCTTCCGGCAGGGAAATGACATGAAATGGGATATGGGGGGCAGCCCAAGACGCTGTGCAGTGAAAGTCTCTGCTGTGTCAGAATGAGGTCATGCAGCATACACACATCATGTGTGCATAATATCTGACACCACGGCTGTAGGTGGTAACTGCAAAGGACTTAGCTTTGGAGAGGCCAAAAGCAAGGTGAGGCTGAGGATTGGCACTGGCTGAGGTGCGGTCAGATATTTAACTCAGCTCCTCTGCAAGTGCCAACCAGGTCTACTCCCTTAGGGATGGGAGTAAAGGGACCATGGGCACTCAATGCATTCATTCACACTCACACACACAAGGATTTGGAAGTGGGCTCTGATGCCAAATAATCTTAAAGCAACACCAAAGAACTTTTCCTCTGTCACACGCAGACTATTTGTTTATCCAGCACTGGCTTTGCAAATAACGATGTCAGACAAGGTAGAATATGCTGCATGATTTTATGAAAGTACGATGTATTGCGACATCATGCAAGTCAAATTTGTAGTTTCTTATGTCTCATTCCATGGAACTACAGATCCGCTACCCGATCTGGCAAACTTACATAGTGCGGTTATAGCCGATAGAGGGCCGCGAAGCAAATGCAGAAGTGCCGTTCACCCTGTAACTAGTTGATTAACCACTGAAACGATTTTGGAAACATTATTTTAAGGTACAAAAAACTCTTTGGGGTTGCTTTATGACACTTTCTCCCACTTCCAGACACAGCAGCTGATGACTACCCATTGGATTTGAGGTCACGTGTGCCATTTTCGGCCAAAGAGGACCCACGCTACTGAAACCTGACACCGCGCCCGCCGCAGCAGCAGGTAGCGCATCGGCAAGTGAGCTAGCGGCCTGGAGAAATTAATTGCGGCAGACAATGGCCTCTATTCACGTCAGCCACATTTGGAGGTAGCGGGGGGATGAGCCCATGACCAGACAGAGAGCCAGATCTCCTGTAATGGGATGAGGGCCAAACAGCAGCGGGGGAGGAAGGTGGATCCCACTCCACTCTGGGGCCACACAAACAGGTGGCTTCATATCCCAAACAGATGAAACAGTGACAGCAACAGAGCTCGTTGGGTGTCACTTCAAAACAGCGCACGTACGCACAATTAAAAGCGAGTGAGCTGGTGATGAAGGGCAGAAGAGTGAGAGAAGCGGAAGGGAGAGATAAATTAAGTGAGAGGGACAGGGAGACGGAAGAGAGAGAGGATAACGTGAGCGTACGTTGATGACCTGCAATCAGGGCAGCAGACAAATACCAGTCATGGAAAAACAGGTGGTGCAGCGTCTGTTTGCTCAGACGCACGCGGTAACCCAGGACCACTTAGTGTTACACCATCATCACGGGTGACTCATCCTTCCTTGGTGGTGCTTTACGCAAGAGCGAGGAGCACCAGCAGAGCCAGTTCATTAAAATAACTATTTACCCACAAGGGTTTATCTCAAAGCAGAACACACACACAGGTACATAAA
Organism: Alosa pseudoharengus; assembly: GCF_046254945.1. Classification (NCBI taxonomy): domain Eukaryota; kingdom Metazoa; phylum Chordata; class Actinopteri; order Clupeiformes; family Clupeidae; genus Alosa; species Alosa pseudoharengus. The sequence continues at coordinate 36,393,922 of NW_027468630.1, read as the reverse complement.
CAGGTAGGCCTACACACACAGTGAGGTAATTTGCTTACAAGAAAAAGGGTCAAGAGTAGACAGGTATGCCATGTTTGTGACGTAGGCTACTGTATTCAGGGACAGCAGGTTTCTCTGTAGGAAGGAAAAAACGATGACCTGGTGCCATGGCACAGTAGAGATTTAGTGACAAAGAGGGGAAAGCTTAAGGGAGAATAAAGCATGGAGGATAAAGATTTCCATAATCACTCTGCCTGTCTGTCTGTCACCCACCCCCCACCCAGTGACATCACACACTAGCTGACCAATCAGGAGGTCAAGAGAGAACTTGGCCAATTTCGACTAAATATAGCCTAATAATCAATCTTCCTTAGTTTGTGACCAAATAAAGTTTAGGTTTAGGAAAACAAATGACTCCCATTATCAGAAATTGACAGCTCAGAGGTTTCCTACGTGAACTTTGGAACTCTACCTTCTGTAATAAAACCAGGTTTACCAGGATGTTTATGAATGCAGTTTGTTTAAACCTCCACCTTGGCGTCTGTCATATCTTCATAAAAACATGTCATTTAAAAGCACTAGGCTACATTGCTGGTTTGTTCACTGAAACGTGTAGAGAATGATGCTGCAGGCTACAGCCATTCCTATACAGACTATTTGGCTTCTTCAACCAATACTATATCTTCCTGCAGGGCAAGCAGGTTTTCAATCATGTACCTTTGTACCATGTACCATGTACCATGCTTCCTTTCTGCAGGGACAAAAGAGCTGGTGGGTTGGGTATTACTGACAGTAATAAAGCATCAGTGTTCCTATCTGGCACGCTTATTATGGTCTGGCTAACAGATCACATTACAGGACATTAATTGTGTATTTCTCAGAGCTTCAATTCATAGATTATTTTTGCAAGTGCCTTGCCTTTTAAATAAATCGTAATTTACTTAAAAAAAAAAGACATCTAACTACTAAGTATACAAAGTACACAAGAGCCTTGTGCAAAGGACATATACTCATTATCTGCAGCAATTCTTGCACTGTCGTCCTGCATTTTCTCCTACCAGCAGGACGGATTTGGGCCTTCACAAGACTTGATATTGAAACAGTTCAGCGTTGACGGGGCATTTCCTTCCCATACGGTCTGTCTCTGAACTTTTTGCTTTCCTATTTGCATCCCTGATTCAAAGTTGAAGTTGCCTGATATTTAGCAGACACTTTTATCCAAAGCGACAGAATCGCAATGGCAGGTTGGGGATTCGAATCCAATTGTCAGACAGCGAGGTGTAAATGGGGACTCAGTAGCGCAGTGGTAGCATCAGTGCCCCTACCACGAACGGGGCAACAGGCTCAATGCACACTAGGGCTGTCACTTTACGTTCAAAAATCGATTGCACAATCGATTGGACCAAACAACACAAGTTTCGAAAACTAAAATAGGGAATCGATTTTAACCAAATATTTACACTATTAATTTTAAACGAAATAAACAAATAAAAAAGATAGATGTAACAAAATTCACAAACAAGAATATAAGAATATAAAAGAATTCCGAAGTACAGTAAGCACAGAGAAAGCTAAAAAGAAAATTCCCACCAAGTTTACGCACCGGGAACAGCTGTTTCAATCAGCTGCTGTGCTGCTCGTGTTTTGCCAAAAAATGGAGGACAACGCGATCAACCTGTGCGACATGTAGAGAGACGAGTGATAGGCCCTAATAACTTGAGGAGTTCGATGTGGACGTACTTTTTTGGATTTTTGGTATATCAAACTATGGAGAAGAACAAAGAGGTAGGCTACGCAAACTGTGCAATCGAGTTCTACGTAGGCGAAATTTGTTTGACATTTCTAATCGTAAACACAGACACAGCTACGTTGAAGCCTGCAGTCATGTCACTGATGTAATGGCAGTCCACTTGGCTTACTGGTTTTCGAGAATGTTGCACTTTTGTTTGTCATTGTGCACGAAACTTCACGCCAATAAATCATCAGAAATATTGCTGGCTTGCGTCTACAAGCGCCCTCTTTACGTTCGTCCTAATGCCTGTTAGTTGTTTGTGGATTGGCCTATATTTGCCGTTGAAAAAAGGAAACGTCTTTAGACATAAAAAATCGATTTTACAATCGATTCAATGAACACTTATGTCTCAAAAATCTAACAGGATTTTTTCACAAAAGTGACAGCCCTAATGCACACAGGGACCCAGGTCCGAGTCTGGCGAGATCATTTCCCGAACCCTCATCTCTCTCCCTCAATCATTATCCTGTTCAATAAAGGCTAAAAATGGGGCAGGCCTTATACGGTTGGCACCACAGTTTGTACATAACCAATGGCTGCTCTCATGGGGTTAGTAGTATTAAACAACACAGACGTGTATTTTCTTTGCAGTTGAGTAAACGACTGCATTTCAAATCCTTAGTAACAAGAACGCTGTGCTAATAATGCCGCTGTGCTAATAATGTATGTCCAAAAGGATTCGGTAAGACCTTAATGAACAAATTCACCAGTGCTTACAGCCCTTGGAAATCGAGAGTAAACTGAGAATGTTCAGCCAAACAGAGGTAGAGGAGGTTTGTGTATCTTCTAGCACACTTCTAGTCATTAGTTTCTTCTAGTCCCCCCCATAATAATGCCTCCTCGGATCGGCACTAAATCTTGTAGGTGACCTATTTGATATCAAAAAGGTTAGTCTCACTTAAAAGTAAAAGCATCTACTGTATATGAATGCTAGTCCCCTTCTGCTTTTCTCCCTAGCTCCATGTGAGTCTGCGCCCAATGTCTCTCTGTGCTTTTATGGGGCTGCAGTAGAGGCCACCAGAGGGAGGACTGGGCGTCATGGCGGCTGCAGCCGACACTAGGGTGCTTCTCCCGTTTCCCCAGCAGCGAGCGCAGATCATTTTCAAGGCCCGAGGGGTGTGGGGAAGGGGAAGACGACTAACGACTAGGGAAGGGCCTTGTCGCGCCAGACGGTCGGGGGTAGGTGCGTGTGTGTGTGTGTGTTTGTGTGTGGGGGGGGGGGTATGTTACCCTCTTGGCAGATGGGTGTGTTACAGGTCAGAGCTTGCTGACCAACTGCCTGGCAGACACAAACCCAGCACATGACCGCTTTCATTGGTCTTCCAATGAACACTCAGAATCAACAACAAAACAGTGTTTAACAGCATAATAATGCTGACGGACAGATGCTTACAAAGGCAATAAAGAACGGCTCACACGTGCTTACAGAAATAAGTAGGCAGGCAATTCAGACTATTCAAACACACGCATAAAGCTTATCCTTAACTACTCATGAAATATGTACGGTGAAGGACGGAGTCCAAATGACGGAGACTCTCTCTCTCTGGCTTGCTGTCGCTAGGCAGATGTTATGCAGGTAAAAGCATGGAGGATGAGGTTACAGACGAGCAGCTTGTCTGTCACCCCGACCCCTTATGCCTAGGGTTCATGCTGCATGCATGCACGCACACTCACACACACACTCACACACACACACACACGGCCATGCAAAGGGGCCCGGTTGAGCTCTCAGGGAGAGAATGCACAAAAGCAGTGTGGTGAGTCGCTACGGCTGACTGGAGTTTTGACATGTCGTCCTCTGTGTGTGCCAAGTGTGAGCCTGTCAAGATGCTCTCCTTGGTGACAAGGCTATTGTTTTCGCTTCTTTATTCGTTTATCTTTCCAAGAAATTTCAGGCTAGAAAAAATGAGACAGTACCTCTATTTACCAGTGAAACTCCACTTCCTCCTTGAAAAAAGGGAGTTCGCTCCACCTCCGGCTACCTCATCAGCAACGTCTCCGTCGTTTCCTGCCCCTCCTTCTTCTTAAATCACTAAATGTCCAGCCATGGGCTGCCCAGTCACTACCATGGGTTCTGGGGGTTCGGGGTGGGGAGTGAAAGGAATCTCTCCTTCTGCCTCACTGCATGCTGGGTCCTACCTTCCCTCATATATAATCCCCCTCTCTTCCGGTGAAGCAGGGCTTTGACTTTGCTGCTGCAGGAGAGGGCCTCAGGCTGTGGGTGCACTGTGCTCTGAGGGGCCCGTCAAAGGGTCTGGTGTGTGTGAGCTTGCAAGTGTGTGTGTGTGTTTTAGAGTGAGAGAGAGGGTTTGAGGTGTGTGGGTATGCGCATGAGCATGTATTCGCATGTACACGTGTGATGGTGAAGGTGTGTGTGCAAGACTGAGAGCGGGTCTGGGCTGAGTTAAGCTGGGCCTGTGGCCATTTCAGCCCCTGCTGCCTGCGCTGGTTCGGTGCTGTGGCTCCGGCGAGCGTGCGGGTCTTTAAGCCAGCTATTTAAACTCACATCTGGCATCGAGGCGGCCTTGGCAAACTCCAGTGACAGCGCTTGGAACAACCCAGCCTTTGTCTGTCTCTCTCTCCCACTCTCTCTCTTTCTCTTTTTGTGTTTGTCTGTGTCTCCTGCTCTGTTTCTCTGTCTTGTCCTCTCTCTCTCTCCATTCTCTCCTCTAAACATATCTCTCTCGCTGTCTCTGTATCAGTCTGTCTATCACCATCTTGTGTTTTTATTTTAAGTACCTGCTTATCCCTTCATACCATCTAGTAGAAGCTTGGTAAAATAATGCTGTCCTGTACATAAAAGGAGCATGCTGGCAACCATCCTGTATCTCCTCATCCATCTATGTTTGGATCTGAAGCAGTGCTGCATTTGTTACAGTACATAGTGCATTCCACTATAATTACCTTTTTTTAGGCCTCAGATATATAAAGGGGATATTTGCTAGCCTCAGAGCAGTGGAATGTATTGTGTATCTGTGTGTGTGTGAGTGAGTGTGTGTGTGTGTGTGTGTGTGTCTGCCCTGTGTTCTCCTTTCAGCTGGGTCTTGGGAGGATAGAGCTCTGCGGTAAGGAGCTTTTACTTTTCCTGCATGCTAACACTCACTCACAAACACACACACAGGTTAGAAGTATACACAACACACACACACACTAAAAACAAAGGTCACTACCAGAGGCAAGAACCTTGCCCTATAGAAAGGCTATTGACCCCATACACATTATTGGAAATGCTGTGGTTGGATACACAAATACATGCAAGCTAAGCACAACAACATCTAGGCCTAAAGCTCATTTCTTTGAGATACTTGATCCCACCAGACTTCTCTAAAATACAGTATAGAGTATTACCACTGCTGCTTTGATAGCAGGACTTCAATTAAGGCTGGTGATTGATGTGTGCGTGTGTGGTCATGAGCAGACTGCCTGACATGAGACGTTTATGGGACTACACACAAACACCACATTCAACCCTGTTTGCCCAGCCACTCCGAAATACTGGATTATCTGGCTGGACCCCCCCCTCTAACTTACACTGATCTGCGTCTCGAAGAGATTTAGGATTAGCTGAGACACTGAACCCTTTATCTCCAAGCACAGAAAAAAAAAACACTGTTGACACAACAGCCATCACTCACTACAGCACTGGCGTGGCTGACAAGAACACTATCTAAACAACGGCTGCTAAAATAGCATACGGATTACTGGAAACAATGTAAGATCTTACTCACATAGCACCTACCGGGAGACTTAGCTCAGTGTTGAATGAATTCAATGGGCCAAGATGTGTTACATTCCATAAAACAGGATGGCACAGGTTCAGCACTTGATGTCAATAATGAACAAATTTGGCACGGATCTACCCCATCATATTCCACAGATACTGCAGACATGTGGGTGGAAGGCCGAGACAGAAGCAAAGAATCTGGGAAATCAGCTCATAATTATTCTTTGAACAATACTGCCTATATTCCCATAAAGGAGTGAGCAAAGTGATTGGGACCCTAACCGCTCAGCTGATGAGTGTACAGCATGCATTAGTGGCACAGGCTAGGCCTCCCCCAGAACCATCCCCACTCAAACCAGACCAAGCTTCCATGGCTGGCACGGCTCCCTCATATTTTCACTGCATGGAAAAAAAAACACTCGATCCCGATCTCTCTCACACACACACACACACACACACACACACACACACACACACACACACACACACACACACACACACACACACACACACACACACACACAAGCTTAAATGGAATTTCACCGTCAGACTTTCCATGGACACACAGCATACAGCCGGCTGGATTTTGCAGGAAAATCAATAACCCCCCACCCCTCCTTTAATGGCCACTGAATAAACTGACTAAACTCCAAAAGTGAAGTCCTTTGCTACAGCTCTGGAGGTGACAAGCCTGTGGCTGTAAGGAGAGTGTGGGGTTGTGGGGAAGAATTCTTAAGTGTGTGGGGAAAATGAAGATCCCAAAGAAGAGACCATGTAGCGTTCTCGCCTTTTGTTTTGGACACTTCAGCCCCTCCTTCCACCCCTCTCGTTTTAAATCACCCTTCCCTTGCTTCTGGACGAGGATCACAAGACCGACAGAGAAGCAGCCAGCGAGCTCTCAGACTTGCTTGCACTCACACCCTCTTTCCCTCCCACTTTATTTTCACTCACCCCAATTACTTAAAAAAAAAAGAGACAGACAAAAGAGAGACACAGAAAGAGAAAAGAAAGAAAGAAATAAAGAAAGAAAGAGGGAGAAGTCACGTGAAGTGGGCTGTGCTTTCCCAGCAGTACAAAGCTTCCACTGTGCCATGTCTGTTTAAAGATCGCTGTGCTCTCACCGAACCAGGGTGATAGAAACAAACAGAGGGAACGAGAGAGAATGAGAGAGAGAATGAGAGACAGAGAGAGATGTACAGGAAGGCTAATGGTTAGGCGACGACCCCACTTCAACCAAACCACACACTTAACGAGCCACGCACTCCAGTGCGGCGCAATTAGCCCAATCAAAGAGAGAGCGCTTCAAATAAACCCGCTCAGCTGTGTGCCGTGCACATGGGTGTCTACAGCTGGCCCCCTGGCAGGCCTTGGAGGAGCTGCTGTGCACCCAGAGTGCTTTGCTGGGGAGCATGCTACGCACCAAAGAATGGGTGACCTTCTCACATTCAGAGACCATAGACCATACATGGGCAACATACGGCCCGCGGGCCACATCCGGCCCGTGGGCTTTCCCTGACCGGCCCGCGTAAGGTCCGTGAAAGAACAATAGTCAAGAGCCTAGCATAGAGCTTTTATTTTGAAAGCGACTGCTATTTGTACGCCCATACATTTGTGCGTGGATGCATACGATGTAAACACCCTCACTGATGTGCTGGTGAATAGAATTTATGCTTCTGCGTCGACACAATGCAGTTGCCTTTAAGTCGGCGTAAACCTTTCAAACTTTTGTGTCTCTTATGTCTGCGACGCTCACCACGGCAAAGGTTGTCAGAACGAACTCCTGCTGTTTGTTGGCGATACGAAGTGTTAATTTCAAAACGTTACTGGCAGATAGACAGTTTACATTCGGATAACCCCGTCACTGTAACCAAAATATGTCTGAGTTTATTTGCAAAGCTTATGTTAGTGAACTAGTATGATGCTACTACCCACAGGTTGCTTGAAGCAGCCGGCTCAACACACAGGGCGAGTTGACCAATCACAGTTTTGTGCATAAAGTTAAAGCAAAAACATAGCCTACATTTTTTAAATAGTTTTCTTTGTGAATGTTGATTAACTAATGACAGCCTACTATTGTCTGCTCCACATTTTCATAGTCTAATTCTTCATAGAGTTAATTTAATGATGGTAATGATTTAATGATGAAATATTGCTGAGTGTTGATGAAATGGTGGCACAGGCCTATGGTTGTGTGACTCCTTCACATTTTCATGGCCTAGCCTAATTATATAGATATTGTAGTACTTTTTTATATCAGTCTTTGAAAACTGAAAAAAAAAAAAGTCAATGTCAAAAAATAATTTTCGAGAATGAGAATTAAATACTGGACATAGATTAAATAGCCTATTGCTGTTTTTCCTTGGTCTCCCTCACATTTTCATCTGTTCTTACGAGTAGTAAACAAAACCATATGATTTACTTAATGTTATACAAGAACAGAATAGAATTGGACAGAATTGAGTTCAGTATTTTGGGTCCGGCCCTCCTCAACAGTCCCAGTTTGTCATGTGGCCCCTTGGGGAAATTAGTTGCCCACCCCTGCCATAGACCAACCATCCAGCCTCAACACACACACACACACACACACACACACACACACACACACACACACACACACACACACACACACACACACACACACACACACACACACACACACACACACACACACACACACACACAAAAACTCGCCTGGAGACGTAATGGGAGGCATCACACCCTCTTACTCTCACACACGACCCTGCCACCTCGGAATGCCGGTGCATTCCACACCCCGACGGGTCAAGCTCTCCAGGAGTATATGGGAGGGCCACCAAGGGGGCAGAGAGAGCTCAGAGGGGGGCTGGTGTGTTTGAAGACTGCTGATCTGTGGTTTTGGTGGTCAGGCTCTCTTCTCTCTCAGTTCTTTGAGTAGGGAGGGGGTGAGAGAGGGAGAGCAAGAGAGAGAGAAAGAGAAAGAGAATGAGAGAGAGAGTGAAAGAAAACCAGGAAGGCAGGGCGAGAGAAGGCCATAGGAGCTATCTATTTAAAAGGCTCTCACGACAGGACAGGATGTTAAGAGTTTATGCACACTCACACCACCCTCTCCTTCTATGGGCTGACACACACACATACACTTTCCTTGAGGGTACAGCTCACCATGTCCGGCTCTTTTACTAGGCCACCACATTAAAAGCAGGACAAAGTGAGGTGACAACACAACCACACTCACATAACCTGAGCAGCCAGTGGCAGGCTTCCGACAGTGGCACAGTACCATCCTATTACTCACCTTAAACAACAGGCTTGGACTTGACCTAAGTGGGTCAGGTTTACATAACTCACTTGAAGACAAAGAATGAGGACACTACTCTTACTTCCAGTCAATGCACAGCAGATTGCAATTATCTGGACACTGGACAGAGATATCCCTTCATAAAATCATGTGCTGGATATTTCTGTTTTATGGCTTAACTGTAATGTTGCAAAATACTGAAGGCCTGGAAGCCATATGGCATGTTATTAGACGGCCCCTCTGTGATCTCGCACAAAGACTCATTGTTTGACCCCCACACAGGTGGTCTGGCCAAAGTTAAACTAATTACTATACAGACTTTTGACACCTGACTTCCTGCCTATAACCCCCCCCCCCCCCAACCTCCATTGTAACAAAAAGAATATCAAATTATTTGTAAATGCATCAATGTAACATATTCATGTTTGGTCTTGAATTAATGCTTGCAATGTGGGTAGCAATATAATCATAGTTTCAATGAAATATGTGCATAGTTGTAGATGAAGAACTCTACTGTAGCCTGCATAATAACTTGAATTCTTATTTAGATCTTGCTTCTAGCTTGCCCCCCTCTCTCCCCCATCCCTATATCTCCTCACGCCACCATTGTGGCACTAGCCTACTTAGCTACTTGGAATACTATTGATGGTCAATTTATTAATTTCATGGAGTCAGATTAATCGTAGTTTCTCGCAATTTTTACCAGTAGGTAGGTTTACATGGACAATTTTAATCCAATTAGAATCAGAATAACTAGATGTACCGCAGAGCGGTACAAAATATGACCGCCGCCCAGTCCAGCACATTTTTTCCACAAAAAGAAATCACGCTGAAAGGCCTATATGATTCTAACTGTCTCACTAAATTGCATTATCCACACTCAATTCTCACTGGTATCTGCTAGACAACAAGTCCCAAAACATGATTAGTTCATAGATTTTACATGTAAAATTCATTTTATACAACCCCACCTCCATCTTGCCTGTTCATAATTCTGAGAAATTCTTGATTGTTTGTGTTATGTTTATGTTATGTGTGTGGGTGTGTGTGTGTGTGAGTGTGTGTGTGTGTGTGTGTGCGTGCTTGTGTGTGTGCCTGCGTATGTGCCTGTGCATGGAAGCGTACATGTGTCTACTGTGTGAGTATATGTCATACGTATGATTACTGTGAATGTGTGTGTGTGCGTGTGTATCTGTTTGTGCACATGTGTGCACATGAAATGGGTTAACATGACCCCTGGAGGCAAATATACGGAAAAAAATGGTCATCCTAGGCCCTACAGTTCTCAAGATATTCACAGAGAACTGTGTCTGGCCTACCCTCCTTTCGGGGGGTCCAGTCCAGCGGGGGGGCTACAGATCAAAACGAAAAATGACGGTTCCATGCTATCCATGTGGGGGTACATGCCCACCAAGTTTTGTGTACCCCGGTCTTTCAGTGTCCCGGGAATCCTTGTTGGTGTACGTCACTAAATGTACACATAAATTATTTTATTGTAAGGCCCCCCATGAACGAAAGTACACAAAACTTGGCATGCATTCGGAGGGTGTCATAATGATCCTACACTTTCAATTTCGTGCAGTTTTGACCATGTCAGCCAGAGATATTGTGATGAAAACACCTAAATTTTTGCTTTTTAATTTTTAACTAGGTGGCGCTATACATGAAATAAGTGGTAATGGGATGGGTTGACATGGCCCCTTGAGATCAACATACAAAAAAAAGGTGGACCTCCTAGGCCCTACGGTTCTCGAGATATTCACAGAAAACTGTCTCTGGCCACCTACAGGCCAGTTGGTGTATAGTAACATAAATGAATTTATTGTGTGGCCCCCCATGAACGGAATTCCACGAAACTTGGCGTGCATTCAGAGGGTGTCATAATGATCATACACTTCCAATTTCGTGCAGTTTTGACTATGTTAGGTCACAGATACCTGCGATTACAACACCTCATTTTTACTTTTTTGTGTTTAACTAGGTGGCGCTATACATGAAATGAGGGTTGACATGGCCCCTTGAGATCAACTTACAAAAAAAAAATGGTCCTCCTAAACCTTACGGTTCTCGAGATATTCACAGAAAACTGTGTCTGCCCTACCCTCCTTTCGGGGGGTGCAGTCCAGCGGGGGGGCTACAGATCAAAACGAAAAACGATGGTTCCATGCTATCCATATGGGGTTACATGCCCACCAAGTTTCGTCTACCCCGGTCTTTCAGTGTCCCGGGACTCATTGACGGAAATTTGGACATGCGAAAAAGAAAAAAAAAAAGAAAAAAAAAAAAAAAAAAAAAATCTGACTAAACCTATATGACCGCCGCTTCGCTGCGCGGCGGTCATAATGAGTGAATCAGAATAAATGTAGAATAAATATTTATTCCGATTGAACAGCCATTCGTCAATTGGGTTGCCTGCTGTAGCTTCAAGGAAAAGTAAAGCAGTAATGACTATTACGATCAAAGATTCCAGTGCTTGTGCACCTGATTGGAATAGAACATACTCCATGTAAACAGATGGCACAAATCTTTCAGTTGGAATAGTTTAACCGAAATGACTACATTTTATTTTTATTTTTTTTAAACTGTCCATGTAAACCCTCCTACTGATTCACGCACTGTTCTGTCCCACAACGTTGAAGACGCACTTAGCCTTTACAGCCAAAGTATTTCTCTACCCGTTGACGCCTTTGGGCTGAGACAGTAACCATGATGGTGGAGCCTGCAGTGCTACCAAACACATAGCAAACTCTCGTGAAAAGAGTCTGATCTTATTTCAACTGGGAGTGTTCTGTTGACCAAGCAGATAATCCTTTACCTGCAAGTCCTTTGAAATCAAGACCCTTGCCCAACAAGACCCTTGCCCAACCTTGCTTTGGCTTTGAAAACCAAGCGCATCACAAATGACATTTTCATAAATCCATTTCATCAGATTAAACAATAAAACAAACAGTTAGAGATGGGCGGCAGCTACTTTAAGGCCCTCAAGCTTCACATGTCTGCCAGCCCTCTTGTGAATGTCAACATGTCCTCCCCCACCCACACCTCCTTCACTTCTGCGCACACACACACACGCCTCCTCTACTTCTGCACATACACATTCCTGCCCGCTCTCCTCTCTCCGTGGTGCCATTTATTAGTCTGTGTGAAGGCCAGAACATCCCTGCAGAGAGAGGGGGAGGGAGGGAAGGAGAGAGAGAGAGAGAGAGAGAGAGAGAGAGAGAGAGAGAGAGAGAGAGAGAGAGAGAGAGAGAGAGAGAGAGACTGCTCCTGCCTGGGGAATTGTCCAGAGTGTGCATGTGCTTCTCAACAAAACAGATTTAGAGGCCTACACGCCATTTATTTCTGCAATTGTACAAGAACTGCCAATTACAGTATGCAGTCATTCATCTCTAATTCAATAACTGGCCAAAGAGCAAAAGTAGAGACAGTTTTTTTCCTCCATCCCTCAATAAACACACTTCTCACTGATCTCTTCTGAGTTCCCTGCGCGTGTCTCAATCTGTGTCTTAGTTCCCGTTCATCAGTTTTTACCCATCTCTCTGTTTTTCAGAAAGAGGCATTGTGTGCTGCCAAAGCTCTCTACAAGGCTTCACCGGATCATTCTAAAATATCTCACAACATCCAAACCACAAGGCGAGGAGGAGGGAGCTCATTTCTAACCCCAGCACTCTATATCACAATCTCAAGAATTTGAATGTGGGCTCTTTCTCATCGCCTGGACTACATGGGCAACTGTGCAGCAGCGTAGCATGGACATTCAACATTAGACCTTTTCTAAAATAAATAAATAAATAAATAAGACTCATCACCTTTCATTTTCATGAAGAATTACTACTACAATGAATTATGAATCATGCCCTATAGTTATGGATAGGGTTCCTTATGTCAGACCTACTTTCTAAAAGTAAAAAAAATATTAAAAATGCAAACTTGAACCTGTTGAACAGACAAAACCATTTCCAAACAGGTGTGCAGACACATGTGATTGAAAGACAGTGTTTTCCACAAAGACTTTAGGCCTTACAAACACTGCTGGTGAATACTCTAATTTACAAGAGACTCGTTCTCTTTATCCCCCCCCCCCCCACACACACACACCAGATCAAAGTAAAATTGACTATGGAGGTATTCCACAACACATTCCTTCCGAGCACTGCAAGCCATCATTTCATCTTCAGTACTGAGGATCCCTCTAACTGCATTCTACTCTCCCATAGATCTGCTGTGTAAAGCTGGGCAAAAGGGTCCAAAATAGGGCTGGCAGGAAACCCCTTCAATGCATCCAGATTGGACATAATGGCTAAATATACATGGGGAGGAAACACACTCACAGGAAACATAAACAGACGTTGTTGGGCCCACAGAAGCTGGAGCGACAGCTCATGTGCTATTCTCATCAGGTTCTGTTCTAAAGGTTTTCCTCTAGTAAACCAAGAGGGCAAATCCCAACAGCCTGACGCCGACGCAAACATTAAGGGCTCTTTAAAGAAATGCAAACCATAACACAGTCATGACTAACTTAGCATGTGAATCAATTATAGCCCTTAAAGGTGTTTGAAAGATAGCACTCTCTTAATCTCAGATGATGTAACGGAGATAACAAAATGTCTCGCTAATCGGTGGGGACAATCTACATAGCTTACTTCACCCTCTTCATAGGTGAAGCTGAGAGACTGCTGAGAAGGTTGAGAAAGGCTGAGCGCCACATCTGAGGGGGGAGCTGTTTGTTTAGACATACTAGTACCTCCACAGCTTCGTGCAGACCATGTAAAGACAAAAACAGATATGACCAACATGAACCCTTCATTTAAGGTCTCCGGGGACCATTGCCACAGACAATGGCTGAAATTCTAGCTTCCTCACTCACAAGGTCCTCAGTCCTTCGTCCTAAATCAGTTTGGCCATCTGTTGAAGACCATGGTCTGATATATTGTCTTTGATCCAACTGTTGAAATACCCTACATAACCCTTCTCCCTGAACTCTGACCATGGTTAATATTGGAGTAGCATGCTTTTGTGTTCTCTTTGAAGATATCCAAGGGAGAGTTAAGGGGTAAAATCATAACCCCACAAACACTCCAACATTAAAAAACTGAATTTAAATGGTGGATGTCAAATACTCTTGTGTTTGCTACAAAAGGCTAGTTCAGCTTTTGTCTGACACAAGCAACTATGACCTTGGAACTAGCATGACCAAACATATCTTCATCAGAAATCGTGACAACACTACAACAGTGAATGCTCAACCAGCCCACACAAAAAGAACCTTCTGCACCCAGGGCAGAGCTCCATCCTGCCTGCTGCAACCTGGGTGGACTCAACACCGAGCGTCTTACCTGGGGCAGAGCCGAGTTGAGCTGCCTCTGTAAGGAGTCCCTCTCGTGGCTAACTTCGTGCAGCTTGCTTTGGGTCAGGCCCAGGTTCTCCTGGGTCTCCCGCAGGGTTTCCAGGAGCCGGTCCCTCTCCTCCAGCATGGACACCATCAGCGACTCGAAGTGGCCCTCGGAGTCGGACTGCAGCGGGGACCCAGAGCCCCTGCCGCTGCCATTCCCAGGGCCCACCTCTGCCTCACTGATGGTGGGCATCACCTCGCACATCATCTGCAAGAAACAACCATCAGGCATGGCATGGGAAATGTAATATGTTAAGTGCAGAGACTGGTATTTAAGACACGCAATAGCATGTTCAGTATTCAAACCTGTGACAACAATTGTCAGGCAGCAAAGAGACCGCTGCCCCACTCTATGTCCGTAGATAACTCACAACCATTTACTACAACTACCTGAAGGTGGGGTTGACCGATTTGGTAGTTTGAGCTACTACTCTTCCTTTTTTGCTTTGAGATGTGCCTGCCCCCGAATGTTGACAACACAAACATATGGCACGGTCACTGAAGGTGTGAAAGGAAGAACCTGCCCTGCACCAGTACTGTAAAAAGTGTGAATATAGCAGTACCTTGCTGCTCCACTGAAGTGAGAAATGACAGTACATCATGGTCTAGGACCTTTCTCTACTCACTTCATTTTTTCTTAACAAATTTTTATTGAGAGTGTTTCTTGGCAGAATCAGCAATCTTTAATCACTATGTATTTATTTATAAGACATCTCATCATGCAAACTTCCCAAATTCGCACTTACATAATATAATAACTGGATTTAACAGCAGGAAAAGGGTTCAATCTGATTTGATTGACAGATCTACAGAACACATCACTAGCTCAAAGAACAGACCTCTTACTCTGACCAACACTCAAAGTGAAGGCAGGCTGGCCATGATGTGAAGCTAAACAGCACATTCCAAAGAGCTTGGCTGCTGTCTCCACGCACACTGTCAAAAGACCAGCATGGACAGTGAAAAAAGCACACTACACGATTAGCTTCCTCTATGGTGGAATTAAACATATAGCATATCCAAGCTCCCCATTAAACAAAGGGACGCTTAATTGTGTCACTGGATCTCTTGGGATGGTTATCCAGACATTCAGAGGTCGATCATATAAGAAGACTTAAGCGACCAGAGCTTCAATATATCATCATGGATGCATTCAAAATTGGATGAATGGGCTAAAGTGTGAGTGGGCTAAAGTGTGAGGGGGGAAAATCCCAAAGGCACCAGTATTCAAAATCTATTGTTTTCAGTTCAGTGCCCACTTGCAATCCTGATGTAGTAGCATCCATTCAATGTATCCTGAGGAATCTACCCAGGCAATAGCAATAGCATACCCCTGACCCACCCCAACCAATGACATCATAACCCTCATCCCGACCTGTCAAATCCTGCAAGACTTGCAGTTAGGTATCACAAGCCTGGAGAGGAAAAAGGGTTACCCTAATTTCACTAGGCAAATGGACTCCGCTGCTGTGCTCTCATAACGAGGTCAAGCGACGAAAGCACCACAATGAAGATCACTGAAGGGGGAGGGGCTATACTTTCAGCCGCACGAGACAGATTGACAGATGGCACTAGGAGGATGCTTCTCTTTCCCCTGCCTGCAAGTTGACCACTGCTGTCATTGCCCTACTGTAGCCTTGCCTCGGAATCTTAACGGTGGCTAACCATCATTTTGTCCTCATGTGGCGAAGGAACTGAATGAGGAGAAACTAGAGACCACGGTCTCGAAGGCCTGTCGGAGTAATGTTAAGCAACTATCACATTCGTATCATCTATATCCTCGTGACAAATATCTCTGAAGGAAAAGCACCCACGTTACTACACAAACAGCTGAAAATATCGCAAAATAAACGAATCTCACGTGGACGATGAAATTAAACGAAAAAACTTAATCTAGCTGCGATGTACTTTTAGAGTGAAAACTATATCTCCCCTATAAACTATTCTACCATAATTTATTTAACATCCCTGTTATCGATTTACTTTATTCGACAAAATAAGATCGATATAGAGAAGGAAGAAATAACAAATGCTCTGTCTAAACTGTGCTGGGGTTTTGTGCAATGAATGATTAGGCTACTAACGTTACACATAAACTGCTAGCAGTCTGACTCGCAAACAACAAGGTTAGCGTTGAAGACACCTACCTAACCCAATTAAGACAAGTATAAATTAAGATACATTATTCTCATCACTTAAAGTATAAGACAGAGTGAGAAATAAGAAAGGAGGTGACATACCCACATGACCTGTAATATAACGTTAACTAATGTAATTATGTGAAGAGTTATTATAACCAGATTAAAAGGCCGACCATAACCGAACTAGAATGAGCTCTCCAAACACTATGTTATGTTAACGCTTATCACTCTTAACATTATACCTAAAAGAGATGTCTAACATAGATTCCCTGGAATGGCTCACATAACTATTAACAGTCGAAATCAAGGTATGCTACCCAATATCAACATGTAGTTTTACCTTCGCACTGTTTAGATATCCGTCAAGTCCACTTTTCTTTTGTTTTCAGGAACAGTTCGTTATCTGAAATGTAATCTGAGACCGGTTATCCTACTCTTGTTTTGGCCTCAGATATAACGGTGAAGTTGTGATAATCCTCAAAGCCATCAAAAAATCATAAAATCCATCAACTGAGAAAAAAGAAATCGGTCTGTGAAATGTTCGCCACACGAAGGAAAAAATCCAGAGGCCTCACAAACCAGACAAACATTGGACAATTATCTGAATCAAGTGCTAGCTTGCTATCTGGGTATTTGGATATATTGCATGGTTTTGCTGTACTGGCAATTGTGTTTGACATAAATTAACTTCTAGCATGACTCGGCATTGTGGTCATAATACAACATAATATGTCAAAAATGAGTACTGTAACCACGTATTTAAACTTACATTTAGCCAACCCCCCGTATCTCAATAGCAAGCCAGCTAGCTACTAAGCTAAACACCGCTAGCTTTTATGCTAACAAGCTAACACTAGCCAACTCATTTGATGGCGAGGGAATACCACAATTTTCCGGTGCTGAAATAAGTAAGGCCCCAAAAGTGCATTCGGTGCACCAACAAATGACGTAATAAGTACTTAAGGCAACGCTGTGAAAAAGTTAACATCCAAGGGTAGCAGCTATTTCTTCTAACGTTAGACCACTTCTCTGCTGTTGAGCCGCGTCACCAAGTAGAACGGAGCAAAAAGAAAAGCAGACTGCTATCTAGATCCAGAAGAAACCTTGGAGCTCACGGAGACCAGGAAAACTTATGATCTGTGTCCTAAATACAAGATCCGCCGTGTAAAATGTAGTTATCCGCAATCATGTTGGTTTCGCACACTTTGAAATAATTTAATCCAGCATAGGACAGCCTCTGAATCTCGGTTTTCCCAAAATCCTGATCGATGATACCCGTCCCTCTCCCGGTCGGCGGAGAAGTCACTGGTGCTATCAGCCGTTTCCTGCTCTCCAGAAAAGTCAGTGCGTGCTGGTGACGTTGGTACGTGGCTCGGCTCGAGGGAGCGCACGCAGAGTAGCTCCAGTGTCAAAGCAAATGGCCATAAGCGAATGTGGAGCCCGTGGCGTCAAGCATAGGCCTACTCAAATTAAATAAAAAACAAAATATATATAGACACCTGTATCTGAACGCTACAGACAAAAAGCTGACCATGCAAAGCCCCACGAAGTGAATTTATTTAAATCTGAAAGCAAATATCAGCCCCACATCCTAAAGCAAGGAGAGTGAACACAATCATACATTCAAGCCTATGCAGAAGCTTAGCCTTCCTCTCCATGATGATTAATGTGTTGGCGTTTATTAACATTATTTAAGTCTTGGATAGCCTAGATTAAGATCTAGCCTTTTCATTATTATTATTATTATAATTATAATTATTATTATTATTATTATTACATTGTTGTTGTTGTTGTTGCTATAGCCACTTTCAATTTTATATTTCTCTCTCTCTCTCCCAAGACTTTTGTATTGCCCGCTTTAAACAGGACAGGATTAGAATTGTCTGACAGCTACTTGGTGTCCTCATCCCTGCGACCCTCTCTGGTTACGTCTCCCTCCCACAGTCTTGTCTGGTCTCTTCACACTGAGGAAGTCATGTGCCCCATGACCCCAGACCCCAGCCCACTCACTTTTGTCCCCATTTCAGTAACTAAAATTAGATCACTCTTACTTCAGCCTCTTCCAGAGACATGACATGAGGACCAGAGTATGCCAGCACTTCAGCATTTATCCGCATGGCAGACTGTAAACATGAGAATACATTTTCATCAAAGGCTAACTGGAGGATATTCCCACTTCAGCAGGACGAGGGAGATCATCACACATGTGTCCATGTCAGCTACTACTGTTTGCATTTGTCCCTGTATGTACAGCATGTGACCTCATGTTTGGGTATACATTATTTTATGAAATGTGAGAATGACATCATAGTCTGATGAGGCCTGATGGTCTAAAGTGGAGTCATATGTCACATGAGTCCTGTAATTGACCTGTCAACTTGTTGAAGAGTCTAACTTTGGGATTTGCTTAGCTTGTTTCTATTCATTCGTATTCATGTGTAATGGCTCAAGTGAATGGGCTTATTGTTTAATCAGCTGTTGGTGATGATGACTGTGTTTTTCCCCTGAATGATTTTTAAATGAAGGCAATTGCCAACCAAAACCATTCATTGTCACAGTGTCAGTCCTGAAATAAATTGAACCTACACCTTTCTCATTTTAAATTGCTCCGCCTTCTCTCTCCTTCATCCCTTCTAACTCTTTATTTTTCACACCACAAACTTGAAGCTGTTTGAAATCGCCACTCTCAGCACATGCATTACCAAGTATTTTTCCTCAGTCTCTAATCAGCCTGACAAAAACTGACATTTAATCACAGCAGACAATATATAGGCTACACAGAGAGAATGCCAGGAATCCACGGAATTTCACAGGGTCCAAGAGGTCAGACAGTCACACTGTGAACTACCCCATGTCTTCTCCTGCCCTTACAGCAAACAGGGGGGGGGGGGGGGACAACTATGTGGAAATATACAAAGTTTGTTCATTTTCAGAGGCATAAACACTGGCGGATAAGCGGATATGTCAGGAGATACTAACATACAGTAAGTCTCCAAACCAGTTTTGGAAACCAATAAAAAGGTCCATTATAGAAAAACACACTTTAAAAAAAAGATAATTTATTTGAGGTAATCAAATAGCTGTAGGAAATAATATAACACATTCATTTTATTTAAAACTGATTTAAAATAAAAGTTTCATATCTTTAAACATTTTACTGTCATAACGAGGTAGAAAATAGTTTAGTTTGTTGCCTGGACTGAGTGTCTCACATTCAGGTTAATATAATCAAGACGAAAACACTGGCTCAATCTTGCCATCTGGTGGGTGGAAAGTGTATTTTCAAGATCAGGTTTGGGTAAAGACTAATCCACCAAGATGATCACTTCATAATTTAAATCTTTCAGAGAGACATCATGGTGTATTTGTTTGAAATCTTTATTGCCATACCTATAGCCATTTTTTTAGATAAGGTAAACTCATAATGTAGTATCCAAAAACAATTAAGACCCTAACCAGACAGGGCTGCCCCCTATCTAATACTTTTCACAATCACCATTGAGCCCCTTTATATAGCTTAACATTACCATCCACAAATCTCTGGAATCTTAAGGGGTGAGGCTGAACAAAAGGTACTTTCCTCAGTTTATCACTGCCAAATTACCACACTGGAGGCTCTTGGGGAAATTTCAGGCTATAAAGGCAACTATGACAAAAGCGAGTTATTCCCTTTGAATGCAGCTGGGCACAACTTCCTATCACAAAAAGTGCCATTTAAAGTCGTTGATAAATGCACATACCTCAAATTACAGATACGTTTGAAAACCTCTTTAGAGCAAACTTTAAACCTTTGCTTACTAGAACCAAACGAGATCTAAAGCGCTGGTCCCTACCTCCCCTATCTGTAGCTGGACATGTTAACTCTATTCAAATGAATATTTTACCAAAATGTTCTTACCTCTCAATGTCTACGAGTCTACTTAACAAAAGCATTCTTCCGTAAACAAGATAGTTTGATATCAGAGTTCCTATGGCAGGGACGGCCTTCAAGACTTTGCAAAAGAAGGTATAGGAATGGGTTTAAGGTAAAGCATAGGAATGGGATTTAAGGTAAAGCATAGGATGGGTTTAAGGTAAAGCATAAGAATGGGGTTTAAGGTAAAGCATAGGAATGGAGGAAGTAAGAATGCAATATTACTCTTGACATCTTTAAACATGCACTTCAAAGAGGAAGGTTTCACATATTTGGGTCTATTTGTTTTATTGCATATAAAAATACAAATGTACAAATTACAAAAAACATGGAAAAAAATGTATGCATATGTGTTACACTGGTGGTACACTGACTGCATTTGTGTAGGGTTTTTTACTCGTCCGAGTATCAAAGTGTTTTACAAGTTTCTGCCTCATTCATCCATTCACACAAACATATGACAGAGGCTGCCATGCAAGGTGCCAACCTACAGACCAGAAGTTTTCAGTGGGGTTCAGTATCTTGCTCAAGGACACTTTGATAGGGACAGGAGGAATCAGGCTCAAACCTGCAACCCTTTGGTTACCGAATGACTCCCTTATCCCCTTCTGCTACATATAATTAATGAGGAAGAAATCTTTATTTTTATGTAGACAACCAGAAACCAAGAGGACACCCCCAAAATTGTAATGAACATCCATTTTACTGAACACCTAAAATGAAATAATCATTACATATATTACAGATATATGTGCATAATTGAACTTGACACTAGTGTGTCTATGTACCCCATCTGTTTCATTAGTGATAAAGTAGTTTGTAAACCATACCTGTCAACATTTAGCTTTCCAAAAACGGGAGTGGGGGGGCATATTTAATACGTTTCATACACGTGTTTTTAACACTGCATTTCGGTCGTTGCTTTTACCTTACCATTACCTTACGCATGCCAGTTATGTATCCACCAGCTGCCTGCCTGCAGCCTACTTCCAAAACTCCAAACAAAACGGTTGAAATTGAAACCAAGTGATCGTGTATGTGTAGAGTGTATTTCATACACAATCTGGCAACCAGAATGGATCAATGATTTTAAAATGAAGTTTGATGGCTATGCAAATTACGGGAGTTTTCCGGGAGAAATAACAAAACGGGAGGGTGCTGGGAGATGACCTTGAAATACGGGAGAAACCCGGGAAAAACGGGAGTATTGACAGGTATGTTGTAAACCCAACCTTGGCTAGAAACAAAATATTTAGCTTGAACACAACTCTATTCTATAGCAACATCCTGTGTACAGCATGTAGGACATCTGCCTTAAGAGTCAGAAGTTGGCAGTGGCTGATACGCAATCTTAGGTCGCTTTGTGTAGATCACTGCACCACACACCATGGCAGAAACTATCAGCAGGCATCCAGCGATGACAACAAGATTCATGTTCAAACCATTATTTATCACTGTAAGAAAACAGTTAAGCAACAGTTACAAACTGCATGTCATGTATGGTCTGTTTGTCTTAAGAAACTGAAACATAAGGACATCTTATGACATTGAACTGTGACGTATAGTGCATTTTGTGATGACCCTGGAGACACAGAGAGATACACAAGAGGACAGTCACCTGTGCTTGGAGCATCCCTGATGTCTGCGCTCCTGCTGAGCCGCACAGGACCCTGGGAAACGTAGTGACTGGTGGTCTGAATGGGAGCCTCTCTCCTGTGATGGTGATGCACTGCAGGTGAGGCAGTGGCATTGGTGCAGCCCTGAGAACACCTGGTGTTGGGGTTTCCAGCCTCACACAGTATCACTGAACAGGTGATGAAAACCTATGGACAGACAAACCATTTCTAGCACTGATTACAAATGAACATGCATTAAATGAGGTGTGTTCATTTTGGGATCTGTTACCTGGTCATGCCATCCGATGAATTTAAATGCCTTCATTCCAAACTGGACTTTATTGTCATGGTTTGAGTAGAACTGCACAGTTTCATCTTTCTTGCATCTGTGTGAAGAGATGAGAAATGTTTACTGTGATGGGAGAAGTAGCAACAAAACATGACAGAGACCTCCCCAGTATCCACAGCAGCCCTTGTCAAACGTACCCATTTTCAATGATGGAATAGGACGTTTGGGCTTGAGGGTCATCGCTGGGACTGGCCTTGCAAGACTCCACAAAGAGCTCAGTGTTGTTGACTGAAGAGATGCCTTCAATCTGCATGTACATCCTCTCACCAAGGCCGTATTCCAGGGGATAAGACTTAGGGTCCCTCCGATATTGGAATTGACTTGACCGGAAGAACTCAAACTGATAACTGAAAGTTCCAAATCCTTTTTGTATGAATACGTAAGGGCCTCTGTGAGTGTCAAACTCTAGGGTCACACTGCTTTTCTTAGGGTACTTGCAGAAGAACTGAAACTCCACCTGGTTGATTCTGGTTATGACGTCGTTTTGGTTATCAAATGACACAATTTCATTCTTGAAAAAGAGACTGTCGTCATCTTCCTTTAAAAAAGAAATAAGGGAGAGCATGTTAATTTTCGAAAGACACTTTGTACAGAAATTTGGTTGGGCTAAAAAAGTTCACTCACCTCCATCGTAGTACCACACGTGTTAAGGGACATGTTAGCAAAGACATGGGTGCCATTGGAGTAGAGTGTGCAAGATGGGTCATTGAGGCGCAGGTGATCCACATGTAGCGTGATACTCTCTGATATTGATGTTTCCAGCTCAATGGCCATGAAATTCTCAGAACAAATCACATTGGCTTCAGGAGCTGTGGGTATCAGATAATGGTGCATTACATTATAGTCAAGCAAACATGTATCCCTTAGTATTTACTAGTTTCTTGGAATAATGAAAAATACAAACCAAATTGATGATGTTCAACCTCAACAACGACACATCTCATCTCAGACTGGTAGAAGTTGGCACTGAAATGAGATACACTGACTGGTTAACACTGACACAGTGCACATTTTAATTTGGACTGGTATCTCCAACAATGATAAAAATATGCAAGGAATAGAGTGCTGTCTAATTTGAAAGCTCAATCCTGAGAGAACAGGTTACTTGTTGTTAAACAGCAAAGAAATGAGTGTGAATAGGGTTATATTGTTCAAATAGATATAAACTCATATTTTTTCTTCATATTTGTTACATGCAACTCAGAGAAACAATATATGTCAGTCCTACACATAACATTGCAACCAAACATTAGAAAAGTTTCTCATCTTACCCCAGTTTGCTCTCAGCAATAAAACAGATGGGGAAATGCTGGCCAAGGTCATCAGTCCTGGGTGTCCATCTCAGGACAAATTCCCCAGAGGTGGTTCTATCCTTTGTGATGTTTAGAGGCCCACTTATAATGAGATCACGAACCCTTCAAGAGAGGACAAACATTATGTCATTATTGAAGATAGGGTAATAGTTTATTGACACGGCTGCCTAATATCAACACACAGAAATACACATGCACAAATTATGTGGAGTTCTTATTACACTGAGACAGAAGCTGTCGCATTTATTCTGATTTCTAGCTCCTGGTTGATGGCTGCATGAAGTCGCTCTCTGTTGTTTGGAGTGGGATGCAGGAACTTAGGCAAGTATACTCCCTCACTGCAGGATGGAGCTGGAACATCAACTGTGATAGCAACAAATCATTAATAACTAGTGCATTTGGGATTCTTTGACAGAGGACAAGACAAGAAGATTTATATTTTCATCAAGTCTCACCCAAAACAACAAATTGCAGTGGAAGTCGACTCAATGGAGTGCCGTAATGTGACCAAGGGTTAGAGGTCGCTGGGGGGCTAGTTGTAGTCGTAGTCGTAGTTCTTGGAGTTGGAGCACTTGTGATTCTTTGAGTTTGGTACCACCACCACAATGGAGTTGTTGGGCTGGCTGTTGTAGTTGGAGCAGTTGTGATTCTTTGAGTTTGGTACCACCCCCACCATGGAGTTGTTGGGCTGGCTGTTGTAGTTGGAGCAGTTGTGATTCTTTGAGTTTGGTACCACCCCCACCATGGAGTTGTTGGGCTGGCTGTAGTAGTTGGAGCAGTTGTGATTCTTTGAGTTTGGTACCACCCCCACCATGGAGTTGTTGGGCTGGCTGTAGTAGTTGGAGCAGTTGTGATTCTTTGAGTTTGGTACCACCCCCACCATGGAGTTGTTGGACTGGCTGTAGTAGTTGGAGCAATTGTGGTTTGGAACCATCCCCCCCACCAAGGAGTTGTGGGGTTAGTCGTAGTTGTAGTAGTAGAGGGTGTACTGGTGGTTGAACTCAGCCAAGGAGTGTAGTGGTTGGTTGCGAGGGGTGTGCTAATAGGTGGAGTTGATGTTTGGTTATACCAACCCCCCCATGGGGCCCGCCGCCTGCGTCCTGCATGCAATGGACCCCTAATAGATTGTGTCCCGTCACTGTAGGTGAGACTGATGTGCTGATTTGGGAAGTCCTCAACATAAAGCTCAAACCCATAGTAGCCAGTGCTGCCCCAGGCAGTGTAGTGTAGATTGCAAGTATTCTGAGAAAAAATATCAAAATATATGTTGCATGTTGTCCCGAGAGTGCTTCATGTGTGTGTGTGTGTGCGTGTGTATGTGTGTGTGTGCGTGTGAGAGAGAGAGAGAGAGAGCGAGAGAGAGAGAGAGAGAGAGAGAGAGAGAGAGAGAGAGAGAGAGAGAGAGAGAGAGAGAGAGAGAGAGAGAGAGAGAGAGAGAGAGAGAAAATGAGAAAGAGACAGACAGACAGAGAGGGCACATGTGCACGTGTGTGTGCTATTTCTGGGAAACTCTTACCTGATCAAGGTGAAAGCCTGAGGGTAGACTCCTGCTGGTTCCACATCTAAACTTATCACCATCTGGATCACAACCTATGAAGTTATATGCACGCGGACAGTTCTGTGGCACACTGTAGAAGATTTGGAACCTTGTGTTAGTAAAATCCCAACAACATTTAACGTTTTAACTTTCACTTGAACATCAACACTTTAACAATAACTTTGTCAATACCTTTATCTTTTTACGATTTAACTTTTGTGATTTAATATCAAATAATCACTACCCATGTGATATCAATCTAATCATAATATGATGAGATATACAGTAATGGGATATACAGTTTGAAAGACACTGAATATAAAGACAAGATTTTACCGGACAAATGATATCATGGTTGCATGTGGAGAACTGTTCGGTTCATTCGTGTCGGATCTAACTCCAAGATCTACCAAGATTGGAAGGTCCCAATACACAATAGAGTTTCTCAGGGACACCCAACAGCAACTATTTGCACTAAAAAAGGGATAGAATGAAGATGATGTCACATGAGATACATGATCATAATTTCACCATAAAATCAAAATGATCAAAAATCAAACACTTTCTGCAATCTTCCAAGCTACATTCCTCTATCTTCTTCATTTAAAAGACTGTTCATGGGTTCAACATAAGGGCTTTCTGTAAAGTCAAACCTATGGATGGCCCCCTGCTTGCATTCAATAACATGATAATTCTGATCATAATTTTGATCATTAAGTTTTGTCTGGACAATTACAATAGAATTGAGTGAAGAAAATTCTAATTCTAATTCTTGTTCTTTCTCTTGAAAATATTAGCCAAAATAGATGAACTTACGTCAGCTGAAAAGGCCTATCACTCCAAAGGCTTCTTGTCATGACTCCTTCCTTTTGACACCAATTGTATTGGTATGAATACCTTCCATTACTGTCATCTATTATTCCTAGTTCCAGATTTGTCTGACTTCCACACTGTCCACTTCTACAGGTGCCCCAGTACAAAGATTGAGAGCAACTATCAAAAGTGTGCTTGTAGCGGAAATCCACCTTGAGTAAAATGTGATATCATCTTTGTCAGGGACATACATTCATTTTTACAGAAACATTTTCAAACACACATCTTTTATACGGAACCCCAGAGGTGTCATTGCAAGATATTTTTTTTGAGTATATCCAGAAAAAGTGCGCTCATCTTACAAAATTGTGTGCTCATTTTGCTAGATTATGCTCTCAATTTAGTAAATTGTGTGGACATTTTAATAAATTCTATGCATTTTACTAAATAGTGTGCTCATTTCACTAAATTGTAATTGTACTAAATAAGTACACGATTTAGTTAAACACACACACAATTTACTAAATTGAGCGCACAGTCTAGCAAAATGAGACCACAACTTAGTTAAACGACTGCATTATGTTGTAAAACAAGAGCAAGAGTATACAATATAAATGTGCTCACAATCTAGTAAGATAAGACCACAATTAAAACGAGCGCACAATTTAGTAAAATGAGCGCACATTCTCTTGATATGCAAAAACCAGTAGCCTGAAAGTTGTCGGTTCAGTTCCCGGTTCTACCATTGTACCCTTGAGCAAGGCACTTAACCCCAAGTTGCTCTGGGGACAATGTGATCCCTTGTAATATAGCTGACATATGTAAGTCACTTTGGTCAAGAAGTGTCTGCTAAATGTAATGGGTGTCAGTGACGTTTTGTCCTCAGTAGTGCTAATGTATTATTTGTTATTGTTCATCTTGCCAGTGTGCAGTGAAACCAGAGTGTCTGTACGAAAGGCTCAGGAATTACAGTGCTGTGAATAATCAATTATTTTGTCACACAGGTACCGTTAAGGAAGGGAAGGACCAGGAACACTTCACATTTGTGTATGCACAGTTCAAAGCCATATAGTGATAGAAATTGAAGTCTAACAAAGTCTACGAACTCTATTTTCTGTTCCTTTTTTAAGAGAAAAAATGCAATGATGTGAGTGATTAGCATTTGATTCTGAATCATATTACAAGTATTTGTAAATTGATTTCATGTTCAATTGCTGGAAAAAAACCCTGTAATGTTTCTACTCACTAATCCTGAAAGCAATATGAAACAATGTTATCTTAAACAAGAGCTCTACCCTGTATGATCCATCTGGGTTCCTTCCTTTAGGGGTGAAGGAGATCGTGCCTCCCCAGAAGTGGCTTGCTGAGGTGATGGAGACCAAGACCAGCAGTGGCAGTACCAGTGTGTAGAGAGACATGATGTCTGATGTCTCAGAGGTTGAGCTGGACTGCTTTATCTGAAACCTCCCCTTTTATACCAACAGGAGGAGGAACTATTTTCCGGTCAACCATATAAAGACAAGATTAGCTGCATCAAAAGGTAGACTTCAGATAGGTGCAAAAGCATTCTTTAAGTCTGAGACCTGATGAACTTGTTTTCAGCAGAACAAAGAAAATCACACTGCAGGGGTGCATTTCCCGATAGTTGTTGTTGAACGCCTACCATAGATAAATTACAAGAGTGATTGTGGTTTAATATTCTCCAAACCACAATGGTTGCTCAATGATGTAGTCTTGACTACCAAGACTGAGGGTTCTCAGTGTGCAGGCCAGTCATCCAATAAAATGAATAAAATAATCAGTGGCTGGCAGACTTTTTAGAGTTTAGATTTAAAAGGTGTGTCTAAACAAAGTAATCCTTAAAACATTTTACTCATATACATTACACGTGACATGAGAGATCAATATCATACTGAGATACAGTGCAGAATCAGCTGCAGGACTCTCCACCAAACATTTATCAAACATTTAACAAACATTTATCAAGGTGTCCTGACAGGCAGCATCTTAATAACAGTGAATAGCAAGTGCTTTTACACAGTGTGTAACGTATCAGTCACATTGTGGAAATGAAATGTAACAGTGTTCACAGACCATAGATAATGTTGTACCCTGTCGTTGCTGAATGGTTGAAGCTAAACAGGTGTCAACTTGGTTGGCACTGGATGTGGTTGGCACTGGATGGAAGACCTCCAGGGATAACTAAGTTGATGCTGGATCATGTGATGTTGGTGGATCAGTAGGGGGCAGTCTTCCCTCCGGTTGTTGACCAATCCCAATGCCCCAATGCAGTAGGCTAATGGGAATATTGTGCTGTAGGAGAAGTCCTTCGGATGAGACTTTATATGTGGCACGTGGCCCATGGTACTCATTGAAGGGAGTTTGGCACTCGTTGAAGGGAGCTAAACTCCTAGTCTGGCACATTCAATCAGGACATCTAATCATCTCCCAATGTGTAATTGGCTGGCTGAATTCCCTTGCTCTACAAATGTAATATGTTGTTGTTATATAAGCATGCACGCATGCCTTAAAGGCTTTGTGTTGTTGAGGCTCAAACATAAACAAAATAAATCAACCATCTTTATCTGTCATCTGTGTTTTTATCTCTCTTGATCGGTCATCTGTCTGTTTTCTCCTTGTTCTTTTGCATTGCCAGACATTGACAGCATGACTGACTGACTGACTGACATGCTAATATGCAAAGAATCTAGAAAACTATGCTCTAAAATCTTTGTTCAGTAAACTGTCATAGTTCACTGATATAAGCCTGGCCTTGGATTCAGACCATGAGAGGATTCTGTAACAAGGTATCTGAGATAATAACCCCACACCAACACACGCTTTTATACAGCAAGATAGTTATACATATCGTTGTTCAAAGCTGCAAAACAGGGCTTAGGAAAATATGTTTTTATTTTGTATAGATTAGAGTATAGATATTGATGTTGGTTGTGAAGAAAAGTCTGTTTTTGAGTACTAGGGCCAAATTGGCAAGTGCAACCAGAGGGATATCACATGTTGAACATGAGGAGAAAAGCTCTCCTGTTAGTCCCTATGGGGGAAAGTTGATTCCAGATATTCTGCATACATTTACCTATCAGCTGACTTATGTGAAGTAAGGTTGTCCTCCTTTTCAGGTAAATGCTATTTAAGTACTTGTTGGGTTTTACTGCTAGTTATATCAATGAAAAAATGGTTGTGTGTCAAATACCAGTTTTGGTATTGCAACATCGCATGGTACGTATGATGCAGTTTGACCAAAAAACATTAGTTTAAAGCCGATGAAGTTAATGGAAACAGTGATGCTCATGGACCTTAAGAAATAGTAGCAAAGGCTCCTTGTGCCTAAATGGAAAAGGCAAGAGCAATTTAGGCAAAAATAAGCCCTACAGTTCACGAGATATTCACAGAAAACTGTGTCCGGCCTGGGGGCCTGGTGTGGTGGGTGGGTGACAGATCAAAACGAAAAACAATTGTTCCGTGTCATCCTTGTGGGGCTATATGCCCACCAAGCTTCGTGCAGCCCAGTCTTTCAGTGTCCCGGGAATCATTGATGGAAATTTACTGAAGAAGAAAAAAATCTGGAAGTAAAAAACTCTGACTAAACCTACATGAGCACCGCTTCTCTAGCGCGGCGGTCATAATAAGGGATGTAGGGCACCTCAAATAACCACACCTGCCGTCTGTCAAAACTACATAATCGACATTCCAATTCTATGAAGAGGCTTCAATTAATAAAATATTTTGATATGAAAGCTGGACTTACCAGTTCTTTTGGATGAGAACCACCATGTCAAGTAGATTTATTTTTGAGATTGACACACTCCTGGAATGTTTCCAGAAAAACATTGCAGAATAGTTTCTGTTTCCATTAGTCAATAAGTTTATCTGTTATGAAATAAAAGTAATGTTGAGAGCTGAGTAACAAACATATGAACTTGCAAACATGACTTATGCTGTGTCAAAGTCAGTTACAAGACCATATTGTTTACTCATTTCCTATCTTACTTGAACTCTTCGTCATCTTGAAAAATGTATTCCTCCAGGAAAATGGAACATGGACACTTGCAAGTGGCAAAGACCAGGCATTATGTTGGATGTCTTCAGTAGCCCAAGGCTCATTGACACATCATGCACCAAACAAATATGAATACAGTGTAATATAATTACACTTCATTATTTCCAAAAAAACTGCAAAAGTGTGCTTGTTCAACTGTACCTCACCAACAGGAGCAGATGTTGAAATGAAAACAAGTCAGGGTCAAACTAAATAAGCATACTATATATATGCGTATTTTGAAATAAAAATGAAAAGTATGGACATAACTCTACAGCAGTCTGTAGAGAGAGATCTCTGAATTCCTGTAGCATAGCAGCTCTTTTCCATATCGATTTTTTTTTGGAGGAGGGGGCAGTGTTATGTAAGGGATAATGTATAGAACGCCGGTCATTATTGGGAAAATAAGTCCTGACAAGGCAAACTTGTTCCGCCCTGAAGGGACTTATTTACAGCAGTCTGTAGAGAGAGATCTCTGAATTCCTGTAGCATAGCAGCTCTTTTCCATATCGATTTTTTTATTTATTTAATTATTTTTTTTTGGGGGGGGGGCAGTGTTATGTAAGGGATAATGTATAAAACTCGTTATTATTGGGAAAATAAGTCCCGACAGGGCGAACTGGACCCCGATGCACAGCAGAGGGGTCTTGTTCCGCCCTGAAGGGACTTATTTTCCCAATAACGACCGGCGTGCTATACATTATACCGCTTATTACACGGCTACTTGTCAAAACGAAATAATAAACTCCCCACGATATGACTTTAGCCTACATAGCCTAGCCTATTTGTTACCGTTCGTCGTGGTATTTGCTGAGAAACAAATAGTTCGCAATAACACACGCTGAACTTGAATCAAACATTCTTTAGAACACAGCTGATCAACCGTCTGCTTTCACTTTTGAATGAAGTTCCAGTCCTTGCGTAGTGATATGAAAGACCTGAATTAGAAGTACAAACTCCATTGCCATTGACAGCGGTCATTATTTTTTTCAGAGGTCCTTTCCTTGAAAATAATGACCACTAAAACTTTGGGAAATCCCATTCAAGTCAATGGAGCGTTCTACTTGCCTTGTGAAGAGCCGTGTAATAAAGTGCTATAGCTGTTTTACAAATTAAAAGACCTACTCAGAGTGCGGCAGAAGTTTGCCCTATTGAGAGTTTATGTGCCATTGAAATTATTTTGGAAACCTTATTTTAAGTAAAAAAAAACCTTTAAGGACTAGCACATGCTTTCATTGCTATGAAGATATTTTAAAAATAATCCAATTCAAATTAATTTTGGCAAATGAGTGAATCAATGAATAGCCAAACGAACATTACTTTAAAGTTCAAATTCTCTTTCATTTTCACTATTGGGTGCAGGCATCAACGTATATTAGTTTTTAGCAGGTAAATATTCTCCAAACATAGATTCCACAATGATTGCCCAACGATGCAGTCTTGACTACCAGGCTGAGGGTTCTCAGTGTGCATGCCAGTCACCCCATTATTGACCGTAAAATGAGCAAAATAATTATGAACTGCTAAGTCTTTTTAAATTTTAGATTTAAAAGGTGTGTCTAAACAAATTAATCCTTAAAACATTTTACTCACATTATACATGAGTGATCAATATCATACCAAAATACAGTGCTGAATCATGATTCAGCTTCAGGACTCTCCACTTTTGAGGAGAAAACCATTTATGAAGGTATCAAGACATCATCTTAATAACAGTGAATACCAAGTATGTTTAGGCTCTGTGTTTGTTAACAACCTACACACAGTGTGTAATGTATCAATCACACAGGGGAAATTAAATGTAACTGTGTTCACAGATAGTCATAGAGAATGCTGTATGGCCTCAGGGTCTTACCCAAGCCTGAACACTGGCACACTTGAACAAGCTTAAAAGGTGAAAAGTTTGGCCCCGGCCGTGGCGCGACTGGCTGGGGCACCTGCACCGTACGCCAGCGACCCGGGTTCCCGCCCCGTGGTCCTTTCCGGATCCCACCCCGACTCTCTCTCCCACTCGCTTCCTGTCATTCTTCACTGTCCTGTCATTAAAGGCATAAAAAGGCCAAAAAAATATACTTAAAAAAAAAAGGTGAAAAGTTTGACAAGCAGTTTTATTAATAGGTTTTGTAACATGACGTCTAACCAACCAATATATATTTAGCCAATGGATGCCCTGTCTTTGCTGAATGGTTGAAGCTAACAGGTGTCAACTTGGTTGGCACTGGATGGGAGACCTCCTGGGATAACTAAGCTGATGCTGGAGGTGGTGTTGGTGGAGTAGTAGGGGCATTGACCAATCCCAATGCCCCAGTGCAGTAAGGGGAACGTTGTGCTGTAGGAGAAGTCGTCCTTCGGATGAGACGTTACACGATTAAAAGGTCCTATGGTAGCCTAGAAATCTAGACGCACCCTAGCGGCGGCAAATTAATTTGCTCAGCCTGTACGTCTAGAATCAAACCATAGGAATTTCTATTGGCGCCGATTCATCCAATCACAGCGCTCTATTTTGTTAGAGAGTCTTAAGGCGGGCTTAACAGGATAACGACAGTCCTGCGACGGTGAACAACAAGGAAGGTGGCTATGGCGAACGAAGAGCGGTTGTTTGAATCGGCGTTGGCGTCAACTTTGGAGGAGTTGGACTTGTGCTTTTCTTTGAAAGTAGAGCAACACAATGCACTTAAGTCATTCCTTTCGAAGAAGGATGTATTTGCCGTTTTGCCGACCGGATACAGATATGGTCGTAGCGCTGGCCTATTGCATGCCTAGGCAGTTTGAAAGACAATTCTCTGCCCGCCCCTTGGATTAAGCAGGTGAATGATTCGATTCCAGACTATACATTTCAATGATATAGGATGGCCCACCAGGCTAGTCCTATGGCATTCTCATTGCAAAGCGAGGGATGTTCCCTGGTGCTCTGGCTAAACTCCCAATCTGGCTCATTCCATCAGGCCATCTAATCATCTACCCAGACTGAATTCCTTCACCCTCCACCTCAAGCTGGCGTGTAGTGTGCGTTCTGGTGCAAAATGGCTGCAATGATTTCTAGATTTCTAGGCTACCATATCACCCAGGTGGGTGCTACATATTGGTGGTGGTAAGGTTCCCCCATTCACTGTAAAGCGCTTTGAGTAGCCTACTTAGAAAATGTAAATGTAAATGTAATGTGTTGTTGTTGTTGTTGTTATATAAGCATGCACGTATGCCTTCTTAGGCTTTGTGTTGTTGAGGCTCAAGCATAAACTAAAGAAATCAACAATCTTTATCTGTAATCTGTGTTTATATCTGGTCATCTGTCTGTTTTCTCTTTGTTCTTTTGCATTGCCAGACATTGACAGCATGACTGACTGACACGATAATAAAGAATCTAGAAAACTATGCTCTAAAATCTTTGTTCAGCAAACTGTCATATAGTTCACTGAGTA
This sequence comes from Alosa pseudoharengus, assembly GCF_046254945.1. NCBI lineage: Eukaryota > Metazoa > Chordata > Actinopteri > Clupeiformes > Clupeidae > Alosa > Alosa pseudoharengus. Next base: position 36,360,603 of record NW_027468630.1, on the reverse strand, counting down.
TAAGCCTGGCCTTGGATTCAGACCATGAGAGGATTCAGTAAGAAGGTATCTGAAATAATAACACCACACGCTTTTGGACAGCAAGAAAGTTATACATATCGTTGTTCAAAGCTGCAAAACAGGGCTCAGGAAAATATATTTTTATTTTGGATATTAAAGAATCATAGAGATTGATGTTGGTTATGAGGGAAATTCTATTTTTGAGTAGGCTATATAAGTGCAACCACAGGATATATCACACGTGGAACATGAGGAAAAAAGCTTTTCCTCTTTAAGCGCCTAGGCTACCGTGAACATTGATTCTGGTTATTCTGCATGTATGCTTATGAATGCAAGTATGCTATCAGCTGACTTGAAGTAAGGTTGTCCTCCTTTTCTGGTAAATAGTATTTTAAGGAAGTTTGTTTCACTCTTAGAACACTGATAAGAATGGTATGTGTACCAAATATAAGTCTTGGAATTGCAACATTGCATGGTATGTAACATGACTACTGTATGTCCTGCGAAGTACAAAAGGCAGCTGTGTCCCATCACCCGATATCACAGAATTAGGGGATATTTCAGCACTGTTTACATGGACAGCGCCCCTTAAAGGAACCGTATGTAAGATTGTGGCCAAAACTGGTACTGCAATCACTTTCAAATTACTGTAGAGCGGTGTATCCCCTCCCCCCTGACTGGCAGAGCTAGCAACCTGGATGCCGAAACACTACTGACTTTGTGATTAGTAGATAGTTGGAGGGTGGCCCATCAGGCCAAAACACAATATGACAACATCAACATCAGTTGAGGGCTGCAAATTCACTTTTTAAATAACAATATCCTGGCCGGACTCCTGTTGTCAGTGATATAAGTATTTGAAATGAACATAATTTCTTAATGTCTAGTGACATATCAGGGCCATTTTATGATTAATTGAAATACATTTCTTACATACGGTTCCTTTAAGTATACACGCTTTCATTGAACATATTTTAAATATATTTCATATATAATTTTGGCAGATGAGTGAATCAATTAACAGCCAAACCAACATTATAGATTTTAAAGTTCAACGTCTCTTTTATTTTCACTGTTGTGCAGGAGGCATCAGTGTAACTAGCCTGGTGTCAGTTTTTAGCTTGGTAAATGCAAATGACTGAAGTTTCCACTCACCGTCAATGACGTAGGCTAGGCAGTAGGCCTAACACCGAGGTAATGCAGTCAATTTAGTAAGGAATTAGTCGGTAAGTTAGTTAGTTGGTCATAGATTAGAACGATGCAGAGAACGATACTTTTGTCAACAATTCCATCTGGGTGTTTTTTAAAAGTAAATCTTCCATTCACTGGACCAAGCAACGCTTTCTCATCTGCCTCCCGCAGTCATTACAGAGCTAGAGCTGCTAGCTGCTCTTTTTTGTTGTTGTTGTTGTTGTTGTTGCTGTTGTAACACATAGAGCTTGAAAAAATTGATAGAACACGTTTGAATTCCAACCCATTCAAGCCGATTTCCAAAATCACTGTAGCCTACTTTTTATAGCCTACAGTACACAACCAACGGCTGTGCTGATGGCACCAATATTCAAAAACAGGCATGCATTTTCTTTAAAGCTGAGTGAACTGCATTTAACCTTCATTTACAAGATAGATAAGTTTGTTGTACTTTTTAAAGAATTCGGTTAGAGTTGAATGAGTTGTTGGGCCCCTTGGAAATCAAAAGTTAATCAGGAGGGTCGGTTTGGTGTCAATCAAGTTACTTCATTATTTCTAACAATTCTGATAGCCTCTTTATTCATCCATTCATGGCATACATGAAAAATGTAAACCCCTTATTAAAGAGTTGCCAAAGTTACATAAGCACATACACAAAAGAGTGAATAAGTGAAGAAGAAAAAACCCAAGCAAACAATAATTAGATTTTTCTAAGATAAGGTTTCTCTTTGTTCTTTTGTGTGGTAAGACTGGCTATCATTTTCTGTTCAGCAAATTCTTGGCTTCAGACCAAAGTGAGGTTTCAGTAAACAAGTTAATATCTAAGATAACAAAACAGATAGTTTCAGTCTTTAATTATGATTGGCTGAGCCGCAATCCGATTCATAAGGACTCTGCAAACTTACAATTGCATTCCATCAGTATATTGAACCTCACAGAAACTCAGTCAGCCATGGTATCAAATCACACTGAGGCCTTTATTTGTGGCATACCACAACAACAAACTGTATGCCATACACAGGTTTCCCGTTTACCAACAAAACTAGATGCGCGCGCGGCCGTGGGGCAGAAGACACTTGGTGGCCGTCCACAACGTTATAAACTTAACCTAAATAGTCAGCTGCTGTAAGCTACAATCGGATTTTTTTTTTTCCTCCCAAGGAAGAGAGTATATTTTATGAGTATACTTATATTCAAATACTCTCATATTTTCCATTTTTTTTTCCGCTTCTGTATATAATATTCCTAAGTCCACCCTTCTCTTTCTTTTACTTTAACCCATCTATCTGCATATAATGTTTTACCCATCTCATGTGCCATTATACATTCTGTTTCACAGTAATATCTAATATAATTTTTAAATCTTCTTATGTTCAGTTTTTTTGCATCTGTCATTTTCTTGATAAACATTTTACCTAGCAGAAAAATTATATTTGACTTGTCAAGTCACCCAGAAGTACTGTGAACAGATCTAGGTGTAAGTTTATATCACATTGCCGTAGCCAGCTTTGAACTTCAAGCCAAAATAAAGCAGTTGGAATTTTTTGTATACCCCTGTTGTCTCAATGATAATAACATCTGATTTCAGACTATATTTTAGAGTTTGCCGTTCATTTGCATTGTTAATATAACATCGTATTTTGTCATTTTTGGCGAAGACATGCATTCTGTTAGGGATATTGAGCATTCTCTAACCATCGTGATTTCGAATTGGTGCAGTTTTCAGCACAAAAACTCTTTTTTTATTCTTTTCATGGAGAGCACTGCTCTATGCTGTTCTATGATGCTTTCTGCCTCTTAGTTGGGCACGCATGTTTTCGTGACGTTGCATAGAAATCCATGTATTGATCCCAAACAGCAAAGACTCTTAAAATATTTTCACTTTCAGATCGCTCAGCTGTCAGAAAAGTACTCCATCACCAGAAAGTTGACTGAAAAACAATGATTGCTGCAGAAATCAATATCATAATTTCTAAAAGAAAACATACAGCATTTAACTGTGTAAACAGCAACCTGAATTGACATTAATCTAGCTTTTAATCAGATTTATATAGCTGGAGCACAGCTATTACTCTGAATCAGAATTACAACTTTGTCTTTGGCAATTTGCTGGACAATGTTCAGAGTATGTTAGTTAGATAGCATACTCCTATTGTTATTGAGATTTCTCTTCATGGAGAACTTTAATTAACAGAACCATTATCATGATCACTCAATCTGAAACCATTGAACCAGTTGAGTGGTTGCCAGCCACATTGGCCAAAAGAGTACTCCTTAAGATTATTTTCTCTAGGGATTATTTTCTATAGGGTTGGGGCCTTATTACAGAAACTTCCAACTCTGAAATCCTACCGTATCTCAGTTTAAGATGGCATTTGAGATTTTTGGTATTCAGAAACATTTGTTCTAACTACATTTTTAGATGTTTATCTTTGGATAGGAATTTTCTATTAAGCTGTCAAAATGTATGAACCACCAATTCAAAGGGAATAGTCAAAAGATGCAGTTTCATTAGTCTGCCCTGCCTCCCAAGGACAAGGGAAAATTCAAAACTTCTTTCAACACATCTGTCGTCAGTGTGTGTCATGCAAGTAAAAGTTCAAATAAATGTGACATAAACTGACAGACGGCAGCCAGGTAGCCTAGCACAGGATGTTATCCCCCCTGGCAATTTACTCTTTTTCCTGTAACCATGCACAGGAATGATTTCTCGCACAAAATACCTGCAAATCCCACGGGGTCATATGCAAATGCCCCTGTCAGCTGACTTACGTGAAGCAAGGCTGTCTTTTCTTGAAAATGCTATTGTCAAAAACACGCCACACCTGTGCTTGGTATGCCTGCATCAATTCCCTTTTGTTTTGCTGCACTGCATGGTGATGTGAATTTGAACAAAAGCAGCCTAGTACAAAGACAATAACTAGACCTAGAATTCACAGTGCTTTAAATCATTTTTAAGTAGAAATCACTTTAGTTGATGGACGCAGACAAGGATGTTCATAAATCAAGTAATGTCATGGTAGCAATATTGTCACAACAATCTGTCACATTGATCAGGATACCATTTCTTATATGTTCCTATTTGTCTTGACCATGATGACTATGACACACTGGATTGGATAATGGATTATAAATCAATAGGCTACTACAGTACTACTGGCACATTTACATTATGGGGTAAAACCCCAGTGTCTCTGGAAAAGCTCTGGACTTTTCTTGTCTCCATCTCTGAGGCTGGACTGGGTGGGTCAGTGGTCCAATTACATTTGCTGCCAGGGCTAGTCTAGCAACTCTCCGTTGGCTTGTGAGCTCCAGAAATCGAAACTTAATCAGGGCATTGAAATCGTGTATAGAGTCGTTTGGTGGGCTTAACATAATGATTGATGGCAGAGTTGCAACGGTTTGGCTTGAATTCCCTGCTGCTACTTGAAAACAAATATCCTATTGCGTCCTATTGCGTGCAGAGGGAATTTGAAAGACAACTGATTATCCCGCCCCTCGGACTGAGCACTGCGAACGGTGAGTGCCCAGACTAGGGTTGCCAACTATGAGAAAATAAAATAAGGAACATCCCGGGCGCGGGGAGTGGGTGGTCGTCAGTCTGGGGGTCCCCCCCCCAGAAAAATTTGGATTGTGGATGTGATTTCCTGCATTCTGGTGCATTTTGGACCGAGCAGCACTTGCCAACCAAGCAGAAGAGTCCATAGAAAAATGCACAGAAAAAACGTTAATAATAATCTTCCAAAATTGCGATATTGAACCAGTATGAAAAATCTGAACCAGTATGAAAAATCTGCTTTAGCATCTAATCTTGCGATATTAACCAGTATGAAAAATCTGCTTTAGCTTCTAATCAAAATACAGCGGCATTTATTTATTTCTTCCATTTATATTTATTTTGCTCCCTGGCAGCGGCCAGTAGTTGCTTGTCAGGAATTACGGCACTGTGAAACTGAGCACAGGCCATGCCGAAATTGAGGTTACCGGAGTTTTGGACGTGGCCATTGTTAACTTTTTCTCGTAAATGTCGCGCCTGTTTTTGACAGCGTTGCCACGATACATGATAAACAATTCATGAAACAACCTATTACAATGCGGAACAGCGGCATTCTAGAACCTTTGGGTGCGACGTGCGAGTGATCTTGACACAGACCAACAGGGACCCGCTGGCCACTGCTGCTTTGAGAAACAGTAAAATGTCGTTTATGGTAGAGGTTTTTAGTTTTTTTTGTGTGTGTTTTTCATGGTAGTGTGTGTGCGCAGTGAGCAGTTTCTCATAAATACGGAATAAAGTGCGTTCTGTAAGGGTTCAATACGGAACACCTCTTTCAAGCTTCGGATACGGGACGAATCCATATTATACGGAACGGTTGGCAACCCTAGCCCAGACCCTACATTTTAATGTGGGTCTGGCTCGCCAGGCTAGTCCCCGGGTATGTTATATCCATTTGTACGAAGTAAAGTACCGTAAAACTCCAAATAATAGCCCGGGCTTTTATTTTCCCAAATCGCCAAACTGCACCAGCTAGTATTAGAGACAGGCGTCTATATGAGACAGGCCTTTAATTCCCTTTACACAAAACTTTTCCTCTGCAAAGATGGAAAATATTATCGAATTAATTATTTCAAACACACTGAATGTCTACCTATATGACTAGGCTATTTGATGACAATTACGGATCATCATTCATTTAGTGTTGAGATGTTGTTCATTGAGTGAGATACAGTAAGATCCAAATAGCATAGCCAGAACAGATGAAACACATTTTAATTAAATGTAATCCACAAAGAGATCGTATCACACTGAAGGCTAATATTTTGTCACTAGCAAATAGCCTATATCGGTCCTTTGCCAAATACAGTTGCATTATCAGCCCTGACCAAAACCGTTCAGGAATTATTTCGGCACGAATGAAACAGCATGAGAGAGCATGAACCATATTGTTTCTCCCGTTTTGTATTTGCCAAATTTGACAACAGTCTACATTCAAATCATAGCCTACTTCCAGGCGCGCGGGAACATATTTTTGACCAGGGGTGCTGAATAACAAAATAATCATGGATGTCCGACGATTTCTCCCCCAGCATATGATTCGAATTTAGACAGCTAAATACGCAATTTCACCGCCGTGTTTGACGAACGGACCCCACTTTATTGATTGTTCTACTCTGTTCTGCATATATCGTGTTATTGTCTGTGTTGTTTGTAGCCTATGTTTGTCTGTCTGTTACTTATAAACTTGACTGGAGGCCTTTTTCCCTAGTGCTGTTGATGATCGCCAAAGTGTTGACCTTGGTTTTGTGATTTGTCTTTCTGTTTGCACTAATCTATATTAATTTGTGTTGTCCTCACTAAGGGGAGGCTGTGAAGCTGCGGATCCTTAGTGTGACAGTTTGTTTCATTGGTTGTTTGTTTGATTTACTTTGTTACACTTTAGATGTGAGTTGTCTGTAATCCTTGTCCGCCCCTTCTGTTTAGGTGCTGAGAGCCGAAAGTGGGAGCAGTTCCTGGTGGTGATGCGTTCTAGTGATGTAGTACTCGAGTCCGGTCTCGAGACCAATTTTTGCTTTCTCGGTCTCGTCTCGGACTCGTTCCTTCAAAGACTCGGTCTTGACTCGGTCTCGGACCACAGTGGGAGGAGAAGGACTCGTAATTTCAGACCGAGTCCTCGAGACCAACGCATTTTTTATGTTCATATAAAAAAAACACACAACACATAACAACAATAATAAAATGCAATGTTGACCGGCATTATTTGAAAATGACATCCCATGGTGCAATGCAAAGATACTGCCATCAGAGCCGTTTATTTATCTCTATGGCTCTGCTGCCGGTGAGTGTCTGTAGGTCAGCATAGTCCATATTAAGATGTTAAGACTGCTCCTCTAAACAATTCCCAATCTAGCTTAGTCTGTAGGCCTAATGGTTGATTATTAACTGGGGTGATATTAAATTATGAATATGAAAACTGACATTTTTTTATGGTCTTGGTCTCGACTCGGTCTCGACTCCTAAAGGACTCGGTCTCGACTCGGACTTGCTTCCTCAAAGACTCGGTCTTGACTCGGACTCGACTGTATTTGAAAACAGACTCGGTCTCGACCCTTCAAAGACTCGGTCTTGACTCGGACTCGGCATAGGCGGTCTCGTCCCCATCACTAATGGGTTCCCATCTTTGTGTGCTGTGACATTTGTCTCTCACTGAGTGTATCATTGCCGTGTGTGTGTGTGACCAAGCACGTGTGATTGGGGTGCCTCCTTCGGATACTCATTATTAGCCACTGCCCTCCCACCGGTAAGCCTCAGCCCTCTTCCTGTGTTATGTGTATGTGAATTTACAGTGTAAAAATAAATAATTTTTTTATGGAACCATGTCTCTGTCAGTTCTACGAACCTGAGTGCCTTACTGGGTTAAGGATACTGATCTCTGAATTATATCTTTGGGTGCAAGTCCCATCGTGGCGTAGTCAGCTATTGTATAAAATCTATACCACTTGCCACAGTAGCAAAGCAGCTACACTCTGGATGCAGGATTTTAAAAATGCTAGGACTAGCCACAGTCAAAATGGAAAAGGCCGTAGGCCTACTGTCAATTTGCCAACGCTGAGAGACAGCATGACTTCAGGAACATCTCAAAGTACTACACCTAAACAAATGTTCCTCAGTAACAGAACACACGGCCTACTGGAGGCCCATCTAACCCAAGCTGATGATGCCTCTCTTCACCAAGTTTTAGTAAATCTCCCTCTGGAAGGGGTTATTACTGCACTGAATATATGCCAGTTCACTCTCAAAAGGTTCACTCTTGCCCATGAAGTATGGTAAAAAACAATGTAAGCATGAAAGCCATTGCAGACGCCTAATATCCAGTAGGCTTACTAATATATCTTTTGATTTAAATGCTATTGTCAAAAACATGCCACACCTGTGCTTGGTATCTGTGTCAAGCGTAAATCCCTTTCGTTTTGCTGCACTGCATGGTGTGTGCCATGATGAGAATTTGAACCAAAGCATCCTAGTTCAAAGAAAATAATTAAACCTAGAATTCACTGTTTAAATTGATTTTAAGTAGTTTTACGTACGTTTAGTTGATGAATGCAGGCAGGGATGTTCACAAATCCAGCAAAGCTATGGTAGCAATATTGTCACAACAATCTGTCACATTGATCAGGATAACATTTCTTATGTTCCTCTCTATATTTGTCTTGACCATGATGACTATTGATGACACTGGATTGGATAATGGATTATAAACCAATAGGCTACTACAGTACTACTGGCACATTTACATTATGGGGTAAAACCCCAGTGTCTCTGGAAAAGATGTTATTCAGTAACAGAACACGTGGCCTATTGGAGGCCCATCTAACCCGAGCTGTTGATGCCTCTCTTCACCAAGTTTTAGTAAATCTCCCTCTGGAAGAGGTGGTGTCAAAGATTATATATGGTGTAACATTGATTATACATGGTATAACATCCATCATGTATAATCTTTGGTGGTGTTATTACTGCACTGGATATAGTTCACTCTCAAAAGGGCACTCTTGCCCATAAAGTATGGTAAAAACAATGTTAGAAACTAGCTGATTGACATCAGCATCATGGCATTGCACAGAGGCAGAGCCATGAACCCAGAACTGCAAAATCAGACTACCATTGTCACTGTCACACGGCATGCATATGAAAGCATTAAAAAAAAAATCTATTGTGAAAAAATCTATTGTGATGGAATGAAGAGGCTTATCTCAGTGTCTTGACCTAATTCAAGTAAGCCAACACTGTTTATTTTGCCCTCTCATTTCCTCACTTTCCCCTGTCATTATTTTGTCACTAAACTTTATTTAGTATTTTGTCTATCCTAAAGTATTTTGACATTATTGCCACCTCTTGTCATCAAATGTTATGAACTATCACACCTGACCACCTCTTCAAATAACAATCATAAACAATCATATGTTTTCTATTAAAGTATAGTAGTAGTGTGTGTAAGAGAGAGAGAGAGTGAGTGTGTGTGTGTGTGTGTGTGTGTGTGTGTGTGTGTGTTAGTTGTTACAGAAACAATGTCATCCCATACAAGCCACAGAGTACCTGGAAAGAACAAAATCTGTTTAAACACAATTTTTACAACCTTCTGTGGGCCCATTATCACATTTGTTTTATGTTACTGAGAACTTCCAGTCACACTTAAAGTCTTCTTTTAAAGACTAACTTTTATAAAGGAGAATTCACAGCTCATAAGAGAAAGATTTTGCTGCTATGCTAGACGTCAATTCTCATGCACGAGCTTGCTTGCAGTGACCACCATGACTGGCTGATGAGCGACAGGTCTCTGCTGATAGGCGTGCACTAAATGACTGAAAGGCACTAAATGACTACCGCAAAGGATCAGAGATAAATGCAGAAATAAAGAAGACAGGCTACAAACAAATGCCCTACCTATTGGGCAGAACCAGCCAACCACACCCAGTGTCATAGGCCTGCTGTTCATGCCACTGCAGACAATGAGGTTGAGGAAGCTGTTGCCAGGCACAAAGTGCAGTTAGGGTCAGCCTGCTGACTAACCGGCTTTTTCCTTAACTCACTGACATCAGCATCATGGCATTGATTCAAAGGCCCAGATGATAACCATAAACAAATGCAGCCACCTGTGCGCAGAGGCAGTGCCATGAACCCAGAACTGTCCGATCAATCTACATTTGTCACTGTCACACGGCATGCATATGAAAGCATTCAAAAAAAAATCTATTGTGATGGAATGAAATTAAATTAAATGAAATTAACTTTTAGTGTCTTGACCTAATTCAAGTAAGCCAACACTGTTTATTTTGCCCTCTTATTTCCTCACTTTGCCCTGTCATTTGTTAAGTATTGTGTCACTAAACTTTATTTAGTATTTTGTCTCCATCCTTAAAGGTGCTCTAAGCGATGTGACACATTTTTTAGGCTAAAACATTTTTGTCACATACAGCAAACATCTCCTATCTGCTATCTGCCTGCAGCCTGTCCCCTGAACACACTGTAAAAAAACGCGGCCTCTGTAGACAGTCCAGGTTCCGCAAATGGCAACAAAAACAAATTGGTGCAACCTGCACCACGAAACGTAACAAACAGTGTTCCAGCTAATAACCGACAAAATGCGCGTTTAGGAGAGTTTCAATTGCACGGGAGGGAGGGGGAGGGAGCAACGAGCTAGCTCTCTGTTTCGTTTGAACGTCAACAGAAGTGACGTTGCCCAACATCGCTTATAGCACCTTTAAGTATTTTGACACTATTGCCACCTCAATTGTTATGAACTATCACACCTGACCATCTCTTCAAATAACAATCATAAACTGATGGCGTGAAGTTATATGTTTTCTATTATTATACGGCTCTTCACAATGCTAGTAGAACGCTCCATTGACTTGAATGGGATTTCCCAACGTTCTACGGTAAAATAAATTCAGGTAGTTACCGCTGCAAACATATAATTACCGCTGTCAATGGCAACGGGTTTTGTGCTGCTGATCATATCACTCCGCAAGTATTCCGGTCGCTTCTTGCATTGGAACTTCATTCAAAAGTGAAAGCAGACGGTTGATCAGCTGTGTTCTAAAGAATGTTTGATTCAAGTTCAGCGTGTGTTGCGAACTATTTGTTTCTCAGCAAAAGCCACGACGAAACGGTAACAAATAAGTGGAAAGAGACATATCGTGGAGTTTATTTTTTCGTTTTGGCAAGTAGCCATATAATAAGCGGGATAATGTATAGAACGCCGGTCATTATGGGAAAATAAGTCCCTTCAGGGCGAAACAAGACCCCTCCGCTGGCGCGTCGGGGTCCGGTTCGCCCTGTCGGGACTTATTTTCTCCATAATGACTGGCGGTCTATATCCCTTACTTAAAGTATAGTAGTAGTAGGTTAGTAGTGTGTGTGTGTGTGTGTGTGGTTACAGAAACAATGTCATCCCATACAAGCCACAGAATTCCTGAAAAGAACTAAATCTGTTTAAAAAAAATTTACAAACTTGTGTGGGCCCATTATCACATTTGTTTTATGTTACTGAGAACTTCCAGTCACACTTAAAGTTTTATCTTAAAGATAAAATGCTGGCGTAACGCTAGCGTTGAACAAGCTGAGCGTTGAACTTGGTTCAACTTTCAAAGCGCAACGCGAGCGTATTCAATTGACAAACCGTTTGTGTTGCTTAGGAACAATATCAAACTTATTATGGTCTGAGCGTTGCGTTACGTTTGCGGCTGCCTCTTGCCGCAGATGTGATCCACGCCTAAAGGCAATGAAGGAATGAAACTTCATGTTGAACAGGAGGAATTCACCAGGGGCGTGCAGAGACCTTTAAAGGGGCAGGGGCTCAAATAAAAAAAAAGGGCACATGGAACAAAATTTTCAGAAAATGTGTTAACTTTATTTAAAACTTAATTTTGATTACAACCCAATACAGAATACATAGGCTACATGCAAATTATATCAAAATAATTTCCTATTCCCTAGCCTATAAAGCTTTAATCATCTGAACCTGAGCTGGACATTTTTTTTTTTTTTACATTTAAATTCTAGCATTATGCTATTTCAATGATGATGGTGTGACAGGCTATTATATGGTTTAGCAATTTACAAAGTAGTCTAATGTACTGATAAACATTTGATACATTTTCATATTTATTCATTATGTATCAAGAAGAATGGGTGTAAATAGCAGACAGAGCTGTAACACATTTTTCTAATTTCTCTCCTATTGTTCTGAAAATTCAATAGGAGTGCATGTACTGTAGGCCTACTGCAGATAGGTCTTTTCAGTTTTCATTAGGCTATTGTCTACACAGAGATCATAGGCTATAAGGCTACATCTTATTGATTAAATTCAAAGCTAATTTTAATAGCCTAGAAATCTAGACGCACCTTAGCGGCAGCAAATATGTTATTGCCTATAGTCTGGCTTGTCAGGCTATAATTTTAATGTTTATCACAGTGAACTACCACCATTAGCAAGCTGTGTCTTGCAGATTCACGTGCTGTGCGTGTGGCCACTGAGTGAAATGACGCATAATGTAGCCTACTGTAAACAGAGAACGACGTGTGGAGTTGGGTTAGTTAAACAACTACAGTACCCGGCTTATGACGATTTAGAAAAGGTTTGCCTACTCTGTTTTATGAACTAGGTCTACTAACCTAAGCTACTATAACATAGTAACCTAAACAGAATATGTTATGAACGTTCAGCCTTAGATTTTCGAAGCTGCCAGGTTATTGAAATGGATGGACCATGACATGGTTAAAACGGGTTTGATAGCCTACTTCATTAAACATGAAACAACTTGAAACATTTTCTTCTCTATCTCTAAGCTGAATACTATTGCATGTTCAGATAGGCTAACTGACCTTACCGTGCTCCCAAACGTCTCCTGCAGCACTGTGCCTGCGTGCACCTTATTAGAGTTCACTGAATGTATGACGTCACGGATTGGTGGCAGCAAGGCATTTCAATTAACACAGAAAATTTTTATTTTTGTACATTTCTAATTTCACAAACTATTAATGAGACATTTTAGCGAATATTCACGTTGGAACTAGCAGAAGTATAGTACATTTTAAAAAGTAAAAAACGGGTCTTGTCAAAAGGGCACTTGGACAACAAAATGGGCAAAAGGGCAGGTGCTAGAGCCCCTGTAGCATCCCCTTCTCTTCACGTGCCTGGAATTCACATTTCCCAGCTCATTAAACGGTTAGTCGCTAAAAAAATAAAATGTATTTCTTCAAAATGTTTCAATGAGAAAGTTACACAAAATAACACAAATAGGTAACACAAAGAGAACTTTAAAATCCATTGCACAAAATTCCACTCTCCACGAATTTCTGTTATGATGTAGGCTAGGTGAATGGACTTCTTAGGATGATATGAAAAATGTGAATCAGAAGTGGAAAATCCACAGCACAAAACTCCACTGCACTTTGGATTCTTTTTCAGTCTGTCAGGATGTATTGTCTAAGAATGACCAGCGGACTATTTATTATCCTTTACATATCAGATTTCAGAACATTGCAAAAGCTTTTCTGAATCAATGAAAATTCTATAGCATTATGAAGATCAGTATTAATTTCATATATTTAGCTGTCATATACTTTGTAACCTTTGCAGGTCAAAAATAAGTTGTTGTGAAGACAAAACACTGTTGGCTCCAAATAGTTTTATTTCCTTATTTGCCACACAGAAGAGATACATGTAGATATGTGTAAATTTTAAACATGGATTAATATTTTGCCACAATCATAGAAGTAAACCATTATGACTACAGTATACCACCACCAGCATCACTGGGAAGTTTAAGTATGCATGCTTGTGAGATTATTAAAAAAAATACCCACGCTAGCATTAGTTCCTTTAATGTCCCTGAGTATGAAAGACACAATTGATTTATTTTAAGACATTCTAGAAACTGCGGTCTTAATTTTTGCATTACCTAGAATCACCCCTATAAAGTTTACCTTTTATTGCCTGCCTTTTTCCCACCTTAGTGAATTTATTTAAGCTCGAGAAATCATTGCGGGTTAGCCCTCATTTATGAAATCATTTTAATATTTTGTCAGAGAGTTAGGGTTAGGGATAGGTTAATGAAATCATCTTAATATTTTGTCAGAGAGTATTTGACAGTTTTAGTTTGGTCAAAATTCTGCATTTCATCAAATTACAGAATGTGTATTACAGCATGTGGACATATATTGTAATTATTATTATGTGGCTTATAAGGCAAGGATATAAAGATCTTAAAACAAGAGGGTCTGTTGGCTGAGGGTTCGGTATCTGCGATTCCGGTAGAGTAGGACTCCCACCAGCAGCACAAGTGAAGCCATGAGAAGAGCAGCAAGAACAAAAGTAGTGATATTTGTCTGCTCATAGAAACTAGAGCCATCTTTGCTGGATGCTTGCTGTTGACCTGTAAAAAGCAGATGGTTACATGAAGAGCCTTCTTTATGTGACACATCTTTCAGAAGTCCAGTTAAATGTGTGCTGGCGTGACTTACCTGACCGATGTTGAGCATCTCTAGCCACCCGAAATGGACCCATAGTGAGGAAATGGCTAGCTGTCTCGAGTCCGGTCCCTCGCTTACGCCTGCGAGAGGCATCTTTCACGCAGCCCTGAGCACACCTGGAGTTTGGGTTGCCTGCCTCACACAGGATCACTGAGCAGCTAATAAACACCTGTCCAGACAACAAACAAAGCCACACAGAGATCATGTGTTAGTGAACACAGGACACAATACATTAAAGGAGATATTTTTAAATTATTACATTTGTAAACGTACCTCATCAAACTCTCCTGTGAACTTAAATGCTTGGATCTCAAAGTTATAATTCATTGGACCGTGTGGAAATTCCGCCATGGTATCATCAGCAGAGCACCTTCAGGTAGATATGTTTTTTTTGTGAAAGGAACATATGTTGGGCCTCTCATTTGACACAACAATAACATCATGACATTAAAGTATATATGCTGAACAGTTATCTAGGAGAATCATGAAATCATGTGATCATGAAAGTAAGACAGTTAAAAGTAGAATAGGATAAGAAGTCTTACCCATTACTGATTAAGTCATAGTAGACAGGACCCCTTGGGTTAACTGTAGGTGTGGCTCTGCAGGACTCCACAAACATCCTTGTGTTTGGAAGTGCGGAGTGAGATTTGATGCCCATAAAGACCATATCCAGCAGTTCGTACTCTACGGGGAATGATGCAGGGGCCATTGCAGTGGTGAAGTTGGCATCCGTAAACACTTCAAATGTGTAGCCGAAGCTTCCAAAGCTGGCCTCAGTGAAAACATAGTCTGATTTTTTGTTCAGATAGTGGCTATTGATATTCATAACCTTAGGGTACTGACATGAGAACCCAATTGTGACATGGCCCCTCCTAGTAATGATTTTGCCAGGTTCATCGAATGAGGTGATGACATTTTTGAAAATAATGTAATCACCTTCTTCCTGAAGGAAGGAGATTTGTGATTGGTTATATGTTCAAAGAATTAGCAAGTAAACTAGAAGAATAAAGTAAACATACCTCCATCTGTGTCCCACAAGTGTTAATTGATATTGTGCCCATGACATGTGTGTCATTGGAGGTGAGCGAGCAAGAAGGGTCGATCATATGAAGCCATGTATCATTTATGCCCGGTATGGATGTTTTATTCACAGTAATGGTCATGATGTTCTCCTTGCAAGAAACCTCCCCATTACCTGAAAACATGCAGTGCGCACATGTAGTTCTACATACAGTATTCCAAGTTTGAAATTTGTTCAATTGGCAGTTACATGGACAGGTGAAATCTTACCTGTCAGTGGCAACGACTGTCCTACCATCACCACAACACATCTCATCTCTGATTGGCTGCAAAGATAATGGCTAGGTGAGTTTTTAAAACTGTTTAAAGTATGACAGTAAGAGAGATAAATGATCAGGGCTGATGACTGGACACATTCACATCCTCACCTTGTCGCTGTGTCTGCGGTGAAACACACTGGAACAGAGCGATGGAGATCACTCTGCTGTGGTGTCCATTCCAGCGTTGCCACAGCAATCCCATTGCTCTCACTGGTCAGTGATTTGGACATATTCTGAGGCCCACTGATCTGGAAGTCTATGATTCTGTGAAGAGGACTGTATAGTTAGCAGCATTTCTGCAACGTGAATTGTTCATTAAAGAAATAACATCAAACAGATGTGGTGTTAAATTTTTTTTAAAGTCAGTTTAAAGTTTTTAAAGATAGTGAATGTGTCCAGGGAAAAAAAGAAAGAAAAGAAAAGAACAGGAAACATGACAGGCTGTAGGCTGCCCTGCCCTAATTTCAGAATTGCACCTTCGAACTTCGAAATATTCTGCAATCACATTTTCAAGCATGCAAGAAGCCAACACACAACACAACAGCACAGTTTAACCTGGTTTCTGTGGATTGTGCTCGGAGTTCCAGCTGGAATCCATGTCCAACAGCTGCCATATTAATGTCTTCATGCCAAGGTGTTGGAGTCAGGAATTGGGGCCTTGTCTTCCCAGTTAAGCAGCCTTCCGTGGGAGAAAGAACTGAAGCACAAAAAACACTCTCAGAAGTGTATACACCTTCATTTCTGCACACACACACACACACACACACACACACACACACACACACACACACACACACACACACACACACACACACACACACACACACACACACACACACACACACACACACACACACACACACACACACCACCCCTATCCTTTAAATTGTGACTGGCACACATTCAGTCACATCTTACATCCTTATGATGCGGTACTGGTCACAAAGACACCCTTACCCTCCACTGTAAACTGCAAGGGGATCTGGCTTATCGGTGATGGATTTAGCATTGCAGTCTTGTTGAGATGATGCTTGACGGAAGATGTCCCATCTGTGTACGTGATTGTAATGTCTTCTTTTGGGTAATCCTCCAAGATCATCTCAAACACATGTGTTCCAACAGACAACGAGCCATTGCCATTTAGAACACAACGCTCCTGTGAATATATTATACATGTTATTATTTGGTTGCTAACCTCCAGTAATAGATGGTATCTGTTTTTAGAATCAATATCAATATGCAGATATTTGAATATGCTGTTGTTTATGATCAACTACAGTGACTTTCGTCTTTTGCTCCAATTCTCTTCAAGTTAAAACAAAGTCACATAGCAACCAGTGTAAACTTCTATATGTTTATATTTTTCTTCTATACTTCTATAAGTATACTTTTTCATATTTTTTGGTATGACATACCATTAGAAAATGTATCTTTATCTGCCTGCACACAATTAATTACTGAAAACTGAAAAACAAAATTGCAAATCAGACCTGGTTTAGGTTGATACTTGGATGAGAGTGACATGATGAGCATGATGAGTTTCCCCCTGCCTCTGCAGAAAATTTGCATCGCACCTCATCATCATCTGGGTCATGGACCAACAGCTCAATGTTTAGGGGGCAATTCTGGGGGATTCTTCATTTGATTTGTTTTTCAAAGAAATGATAGAGACAAATTTCAGCACTGTGGCAAATCCAGTGACATGATATAACACATCCACATAACTATCAAGCAGAACATACCGTAGCCTTGGCACTGTTGCAGAGACAGGTGATCTGTTTGGCCTGTTTGTGTCTGTCCGTGTTCCCACATCAACCAGTGTGGTCAGTGACCAATCACGTGCCCCATGTACATTAGAATCCCAACAGCATCCTGAATCCCTTTTAAAATCAACCACATGAAGAAAATGTTCAAATGCTGGTATATATTAGCTAGGCCACACCCACCTAGACGTCCTTTCAGGGAGGAACATCCACTAATGTTTCCATCGGATCCCAAAAAGGTCAGGGCAATCAGCAAAGAGGGGGATGATGCTATAGTTTCGAAATCGAAAGTGGCTGTGGTAAACAGCGCCTGCAAACATCAAAAATTGCTGTCAGAAGAAATTTATGTACAGTAAAGGTAGGCCTACATACATTGTTTCCTGACTGCCGATGCTCTTTATTGTCAGTTTGTTAAGTTTGAGTGTGTGTGTGTGTGTGTATGTCATTTCAATTTCAGTTACAGCAAAATACACCAACAAAAGCATTTTAGTATTTTAGAATCAATCTAAGAAACAATCCGATCTATTCTAGCTTGCACCATGCTACACTGCTATTGTAAAGACGTTTGTGAATGCATCTCTGCAGAGGGAACACATCAGCTCATGTGTGATCATCTTATCAACAATAGCATTCCACCAATGCTCGCATTGTCAAAACAGGTGTCCCTGTAAGAAAGATTCTCTAGAACAGTTAGGCTAGTTGATGAACCATGGTGTAACAAGCAGAGTATACACACTTTCTGCACTTGCCTATGTAGGCATGACTTGAGCTCATAGGCTCCATAATGCAAAGTTTTAGATTAAGTCATTTTCACAGTATATCGACAATGATTACAAGGACATTTAGCTAAGCACACTAGGTAATAAACACTCAGCAGTCTTTGCATTGCATTGACTCATGGACTAGATAGCTTTCTAAATAATATGTTCTAAAAAATAGGGAAATATTCTGTAACTTTGCTTCAAGATTATTATTTGTTGTGGTCAATAGCACAATCACTTTCAGCTGCCTCAGGATGGCAATGTGCCAACAATGAGCCTGATCATACCTCATTTTTGACCAACACACCCATGGGTGCACAGATGAGTGCAAATGTATATGGTATATTGGTGACCTTTTTTAAAGCATCCAAAAATGACTCAGACACATTGCTCTAATCGCAAGATAGGACTCTAAGTGTGGATCATGTGAATTCTCAGTCATTCTCCCCTGCTCACATGCAATTTGTAAAACAGAGGAACTCTCCTGCTTCAACAATGTAAATATACATACATTTTAAACTGAGAGGGGAGGCCAAATGTGAGATTGCCTCCAGCATCAACTGAGCTGCACCACCAGTGTATGGTTTTGAGCTTTTGTTAAACCAGACTGGCTTCATTGTTCGTCATTTTTTCATCGCCATTCAGTCCCTTAAATTACATAATTGATTCTTGACACAAATTTAGATCAGGGATCAGCATCTTGCCACATATAGAAAAGCTTGAGAGTTGAGATGAAAAGTTGAACATCTCAATCTTAAAGCATGGGAAAGGTTAGCTGTAGATGGCTGGAGCTGATGATACACTAGGCAACGATCTCAGGAGTATTGTTGTTCGGGCACATAAACAATGATATTGGGCGACCATGTTTTTCTTGAGAACTCTTACAGGCAATTGATTTGCATCATGCAATAGCACACAATAGTTGTAGGCAAGTGAAATATAGCCTACAAATAAACTATAACAGAATAAACAGACAAGAGGACATTTTTATACATACAGTTAAGAACAAAATGATTCATACCCCTGGAAAATATTTTCAATGTTGATTTTCTCTTTATCGATATGTTTGTTCTGACTGAAAATGACACAACCACATGTCAAAAGGTTGTAAGACAATGTGGTTGAAACATCTTTTGGCAGCATTAAATTCCAATTCACCATGTCCATTTCAATTGTGGAGGTTAGAAAAGTATTCTTTTGGGATGTTTTTCAACCTGGTGAAACCTCAAAGTAAACAGTAACACTAAAGCAAAAGGCTACACTGAGATTCTGGAGGAAAAGATCAGGCAGTGTGCAAAGAGACCTGCCCCAATAGGCATCATTGGACCATTAAACCATACAATGATCCAAAACATACAGCCAAACAAGTCAAGAAATGGTTAACAAATGATTATTCCAAACTCTCATTGACACTTTTTCAGAGCAGTCTACTGCTGGCTGCTTTTACCGCAGCCAAAAAAATGTTAGTCAGCCGATGGAACCCCCCACGTGTTATGTGTAGACGTCTATGGGCTCTATATTGGGATATTATATCTATGGAACTCTCAACAGCCCGTAAACATGGGGCCAGATCACAAACTCTAATGAGGTGGAACCATGATTTTGAGGAAGTCAAAACCTTTATTGCTGATTGTCATGTCTAAGGTGCTGTGTACTGTTGTTTTGAAATCCCTTTTTGTTTTTCTTTTCTTTAAAATAATGTAACTTTTTTTTACTGGAAAATATGTTATTTTCTTTATAATTGTATACCAATGTACTTTAAATGTTTCATAACATGTAAGATTGCAGATGCTCACCACTGGGTGGGGGTGGAGGGTGGGGGGAGGGCGGTTGGAAAGTGTTATACCTCTGTATTTGTTTATTGATTGGGAATATGTGCATCATAATAAAATAAAAAAACAATTGATCAAAAAAAAAAAAAAAAATGGTTAACAGAGAACAATGTCATATTTTAGAGTGACCCAGCCAGAGTCCAGACCTCATTCCGTCAAAAAAGTGAGTACAGGGCCAGAGTGATGGCAAATAATCGTTCCTGCCTCAAAACCCGGATTGCAGCTATAAGGTGCGGTCTACAATCATTTTGAAGACATGGAGTGGCTTGATACGTATTATAAGAACCATTTTGCGAGCTTTGATTGCAAATAAAGATGTTTCCAGTTATTATTTTAAGAGGGTATTATAATTATTATTATAATAATTGTGGACACGCCATTTTTCATAAAAATGTTAAAAAAGATAAAAACGCTCATTTGATTCCATGTTTCTACCGCATTGTCTTACAACCTATTGGCATGTGGCAGTGTCATTTTCAGTCAGAACAAACATATTGGTCAAGAGAAAATCAACATTAAATCAATATTTGCCAGGGGTATGAATCATTTTGTTTTTAACTGTATGTATGGTACCAATTTAATTACACAGTCATAACACAGAAAATGGTAAATTTTAAACCATACACTTCAAACAACATCCAAATGGGTCTCATGATATTTGAACCTATAAAGACAGGTGACACATCATGTCAGTAATTTCAGCATAGTTACAGTAATATAAAAATTTACCTTAAAATGAAAGGTGAATTCGTAGGCACATTCCTTGTCATATGATCCTCAGACTGGCACGAAGCCGCAGCACTTGAGTTGGCTTCATTGGTGAGAACCTCTGACTTAATCAGGGTACCACAGTCGCCACTCTGGCATTGCCAGCTGAGCTGATCGTCACAGCTTTGATTTCTGTACTCCCTGTAATAAAAGTCCACCTACCAGTATGCCACCACATTAACATTAACAGTGTTTTTAGTTAAAAACAATGAATAATGACAAAGATCAAACACACTTTCTTTCCACACAGAATACAACATTGCATGGTTTAGAGCACACCTTGATGTCAGGTTTGCATTCTAGTTAAATGTGCTTTTAGTATTTAGATCAAACAACATAGGTTAATAAACAGCATATTACACGTACCTCAAAGGATCCATCAGGCTTCTCCGTTCTAAGAGAGAAACTCATAGAGCCCCCTAAGAACCCACTGGCTTTAATTTGGGAAACAACTAACCCAAACAGCACCAATACCGACAGGTGTGCCATGATGACTGGTTACCTGTATCACAGATCTTTGCACTGCATAGAATTGGAGGTGTAGGCGGGTCTCTTCAACAGGTCTGACAAGATTTTTGGTAAATTGCATTCAGGGACAAAGATTACAGGGTGAGCGGCTCCAAACAAATTTATTCATATGCAATAAACCACACTGTTTGTCTTTTTAGGGTTAGTGAAAACTGTTTTCTAAAAATAAAATGTATGGGCCACAAAACAATGTGTCAGCCAAAATACTGTCCAACAAAGCTTTGTACTCTATACCCAGTTGTGTATCATTATTTTAAAATAGTTTTTAAAAATATTTTGGATCCTTTCCATAGTATATGCATTCCCATTTTCAGACATACATGAAAGGTGTTGAATTTATTAGGAGGTAGGAGATTTTCCGAAGTGGCAATCAGGAAGCAAGCCTATTTCACACTGCACAGCATGATGCAAGATTCAACGACAGTGTATTTGGCATTTGCAAACGGAGTGCATTACCATCTGCTGGACAGAGGTGTAATGACAAGTGTACCCTTCAGCCTCGTAATGGCCCACGGGTGAATAAGGCGAATAGGGCCATTAAGCAATTAGAATCCTGGGCCAGGTGGCCAGTGTTCCACTGCTTGCCCTGCCCACAGCTATTTCAAAATAAAAGTCCTCACTAAAATAATTCACTTTTAAATAATCTAGCCATTAAACTACTCAACAATTTAACTGTTCAGCTATTCCAACTGTCAGTTATCATCAACTATGCCTCCTGCCAACAATATTAAAGAAACACCACAGAACTTTTCCTCTGTCGCACGCACTATTTGTTTATCCAGCACCAGCTTTGCAAATAACAATGTCCACAGACAAGGTAGAATATGTTGCATGATTTAACATGATTAACCTAGCAACAGCCTACCAACTATCTCAAGTACACTAGCAACAACCTATCAACCATTTCCAAGATGACAACCTAGCAACCAACATGATTACCTTTGCAACCAGCATAGCAACCACCATAATTACCCTAGCAACAGCCTAACAACCACTTCCACAGTTGCAACCTAGCAAGTAATATAGCAAACAATGAGATTAAAGGAATTATCCGGAGTAAAATGCACTTTAGATCAATTTACGGATGGTTGGGAGTACATACGTTGAGTTGACATCAAAAAATCATGTCATTCGGATGTGTTTTGAGAAAGTTGGATTTTACCGTTTTTAGTCAAAACTCGTTAGCCTGGAAGTGACCAGGGCAAGTAATTTCGCCGCTACGAAACGCTATTTTTATACCTCTTCTACAGTTCCAAACAACATTAGACTTACGTGGTAGTGAGTAGAGGGTCCCTAAAGCCAAACCGAAGTATCCCGAGGTCTTTATGTGGTTGGATAGAGAGTCCAGAATGAATTTCATCAAGCCAGTACCTTTCCGGAAATGTTGCTGCTGCTGCAGCTGGCGGCGTCTTTAGGGGAAAGTCCGTAGGAGTCGATTGCCGAGCACGCTCTGGAAATTCACAATTTCGTTGCCGTTTTTTTTTTAAAAAAAACATAGTCCAGTATTTCTTTCGAAATTGAAATGAAGTTGTATGGACTGGACTATGTTTTATTTTATTTTTAAAACGGCGACGAAATTGTGAATTTCCAGAGCGTGTTACTCCACACTCGGCAATCGACTCCTACGGACTTCCCCTAAAGACGCCAGCTGCAGCAGCAGCAACATTTCCGGAAAGGTACTGGCTTGATGAAATTTCTTCTGGACTCTCTATCCGACCACATAAAGACCTCGGGATACTTCGGTTTGGCTGTAGGGACCCTCTACTCACTACCACGTAAGTCTAATGTTGTTTGGAACTGTAGAAGAGGTATAAAAATAGCGTTTCGTAGCGGCGAAATTACTTGCCCTGATCACTTCCAGTGTTTTGACTAAAAACGGTAAAATCGAACTTTCTCAAAACACATCCGAATGACATGATTTTGATGTCAACTCAACGTATGTACTCCCAATCATCCGTAAATTGATCTAAAGTGCATTTTACTCCGGATAATTCCTTTAACCTAGCAACCAGCATAGCAACAACCACAACTAACCGAGCAACAACCTATCAACCACTTCCACAATACCTAGCAAGCAACATGGCAACCAAAATGATTACCCTAGCAACCAGCCTAGCAACCACTTGAGTTACCATAGCAACCACCATGACTACCCTAGCAACATCTTAATTACCCTACCAATAACATAGCAGCCACCACTATAATGTCAACCTAGCAACCAACATGATTACCCTAGTAACCATCATAGCATCTGATTTATTTTGCATTCCAACCACCATATGTTGCCTAGCAACAACCTAGCAATCATGTGAATTATCCTAGCAACAACCTAGCAACCACCACTATAACCACACCTCACCCACGTCGGGGCCCGGTTCGCCCTGTCGGGACTTATTTTCCCAATAATGACCGGTGTTCTATACATTATCCCTTACATATTGGATTTCAGAACATTGCAATAGCTTTTCTGAATCAATAAAAAATTCTATAGCATTCTAAAGATCAGTATTCATTTCAGATATTTAGCTGTCATATACTTTGTAACCTTTGCAGGTCAAAAATAAGTTGTTGTGAAGACAAAACACTGTTGGCTCCAAATAGTTTTATTTCCTTATTTGCCACACAGAAGAGATACATGTAGATATGTGTAAATTGTAAACATGGATTAATATTTTGCCACAATCATACTCTGAGTTGCAGAAGGAAACCATTATGACTACAGTATACCACCAGCAGCATCACTGGGAAGTTTAAGTATGTATGCTTGTGAGTTTATTTTAAAGCAAAAAATACTCAGACTAGCATTAATTCCTTTAATGTCCCTGAGTATGAGACACAGTTAATTTATTTTAAGATATTCCAGAAACTGCAATCTTAGTTTTTGCATTACCTAGAATCAGTCCTCTAAAGTTTACCTTTGTTTGCCTACCTTTTTCCCCGCCTTAGTGGATTTATTTAAACTCGAGAAATCATTGCGGGTTAGCCCTCATTTAATGAAATGATCTTAATGTTTTGTCAGAGAGTATTTGACAGTTTTAGTTTGGTCAAAATTCTGCATTTCAATTTAAATTATATACAGAATGTGTATTAGAGGTTGTGGAAATATTATGTGGCTTTATCCATGCCTTCCAGAACTATGGTAGTCTGGAACTGATAAGGCAAGGGTTCTGTATCTGTGACGCCGGTAGAGTAGGACTCCCATCAGCAGCACAAGTGAAGCCATGAAAAGACCAGCGAGAACAAAAGTAGTGGCATTTGTTTGCTCATAGAAACTAGAGCCATCTTTGCTGGATGCTTGCTGTTGACCTGTAAAAAGCAGATGGTTAAATGAAGAGCCTTCTTTATGTGACACATCTTTCAGAAGTCCAGTTAAATGTGCAGGCGTGACTTACCTGACCGATGTTGAGCATTTCTAGCCACCCGAAATGGACCCATAGTGAGGAAATGGCTAGCTGTCTCGAGTCCGGTCCCTCGCTTACGCCTGCGAGAGGCATCTTTCACGCAGCCCTGAGCACACCTGGAGTTTGGGTTGCCTGCCTCACACAGGATCACTGAGCAGCTAATAAACACCTGTCCAGACAACAAAGCCACACAGAGATCATGTGTTAGTGAACACAGGACACAATACATTAAAGGAGATATTTTTAAATTATTACATTTGT
Source organism: Alosa pseudoharengus (assembly GCF_046254945.1). NCBI lineage: Eukaryota > Metazoa > Chordata > Actinopteri > Clupeiformes > Clupeidae > Alosa > Alosa pseudoharengus. Next base: position 36,335,725 of record NW_027468630.1, on the reverse strand, counting down.
AAACGTACCTCATCAAACTCTCCTGTGAACTTAAATGCTTGGATCTCAAAATTATAATTCATTGGACCGTGTGGAAATTCAACCAGGGTATCATCAACAGAGCACCTTCAGGTAGATATGTTTTTTTTGTGAAAGGAACATATGTTAGACCTCTCATTTGACACAACAATAACATCATGACATTAAAGCATATGCTGAACAGTTTTCTAGGAGAATCATGAAATCGTGTGATCATGAAAGTAAGACAGTTAAAAATAGAACAGGATAAGAAGTCTTACCCATTACTGATTAAGTCATAGTAGACAGGACCCCTTGGGTTAACTGTAGGTGTGGATCTGCAGGACTCCACAAACATCCTTGTGTTTGGAAATGCGGATTGAGATTTGATGCCCATAAAGATCATGTCCAGCAGTTCGTACTCTACGGGGAATGATGCAGGGGCTATCGCAGTGGTGAAGTTGGCGTCCGTAAACACTTCAAATGTGTAGCTGAAGCTTCCAAAGCTGGCCTCAGTGAAAACATAGTCTGATTTTTTGTTCAGATAGTGGCTATTGATATTCATAACCTTAGGGTACTGACATGAGAACCCAATTGTGACATGGCCCCTCCTAGTAATGATTTTGCCAGGTTCATCGAATGAGGTGATGACATTTTTGAAAATAATGTAATCACCTTCTTCCTGAAGGAAGGAAGGAGATTTATGTCATTGGTTATATGTTCACAGAATAAGCAAGTAAACTAGAAGAATAAAGTAAACATACCTCCATCTGTGTCCCACAAGTGTTAATTGATATTGTGCCCATGACATGTGTGTCATTGGAGGTGAGCGAGCAAGAAGGGTCGATCATATGAAGCCATGTATCATTTATGCCCGGTATGGATGTTTTATTCACAGTAATGGTCATGATGTTCTCCTTGCAGGAAACCTCCCCATTACCTGAAAACATGCAGTGCGCACATGTAGTTCTACATACAGTATTCCAAGTTTGAAATTTGTTCAATTGGCAGTTACATGGACAGGTGAAATCTTACCTGTCAGTGGCAACGACTGTCCTACCATCACCACAACACATCTCATCTCTGATTGGCTGCAAAGATAATGGCTAGGTGAGTTTTTAAAACTGTTTAAAGTATGACAGTAAGAGAGATAAATGATCAGGGCTGATGACTGGACACATTCACATCCTCACCTTGTCGCTGTGTCTGCGGTGAAACACACTGGAACAGAGCGATTGAGATCACTCTGCTGTGGTGTCCATTCCAGCGTTGCCACGGCAATCCCATTGCTCTCACTGGTCAGTAATTTGGACATGTTCTGAGGCCCACTGATCTGGAAGTCTATGATTCTGTGAAGAGTACTGAATAGTTAGCAGCATTTCTGCAACTGTGTGCATTGTTCATAAAGAAATAACATCAAACAGAATGTGGTGTTCATTTTTTTTAAAGTCAAAAGACAGTGAATGGCTCCAGAAAAAAACCCAACAGGAAACATGACAGGCTGTAGGCTGCCCTGCCCTAATTTCAGAATTGCACCTTCGAACTTCGAAACATTCTGCAATCACATTTTCAGGCCAACACACAACACAACAGCACAGTTTAACCTGGTTTCAGTGGATTGTGCCCGGAGTTCCAGCTGCAATCTATTTCCAACAGCTGCTATATGAATGTCTTCATGCCAAGGTGTTGGAGTCAGGAACTGTGGCCTTGTCTTCCCAGTTAAGCAGCTTTCCGTGGGAGAAAGAACTGAAGTACAAAAACACACTCTCAGAAGTGTATTTCTGCATGTACACATGTACACACGTACACACGCTAGGAATGTAACGGTATGAAAATTTAACCTCACGGTTATAGTGACCAAAATTATCACGGTTTTCGGTATTATCACGGTATTTTAAAAAGTGTGTTCAATATGTTCAGAAAGCACTGATAGGCCTACACAAGCTGAAATAGTTTCAAAAAGTGTCCTGTTCATGTTTAATTGGCTATGTGCTTATAGCTTCACTTACCCTAACATTACTTGGAGGTTGCTATGTTATTTGGATCCAATGAGTGAGACCAGGCTTGGAATTTCACCATTCTGGAGGCAAGGCCACTTGGCCTTCAGTTGGGCATATTTGGTGGAGGGCACAAAGGCCACATGTTAGGGCACCAAGGCCAAAGTTAACTATACAGTAGTAGGCTATAAAAATGATCAAAGTTGTAGCCTATTCACTGCAGTAGACCTGCATCACTGTATGAAACATTACAAAAACATGAAACATGACATATTACATAGAACTGCAAATTATCTGATCATCTAATATTTACAGATATCTAGGCTATATTTAACATTTATTTTATATTTGGCCTGTTATGAAATCATGTATTGAACAATTTAAGCACAGTTCAGCTTTAAGAAACTCAAATAGCCTAGATGCATGCTTAGCATTTTGTGATCTACTTTCACAAACTCTTAGTCAGCTGTCCTCTGATTTACCGATATCTAGGCGATATTTGTAACATTTATTTTGTATTTGGCCCGTTATGAAATCATGTGGAACAATTTAAACACATTGTAAAACTTAAAGCCCAAATTTGGAGACATCCATGCATGTCGAAATTTACTGCAAATTCAAAACTGGATTACTCTGGAACGGCTAACTGTACAGGGGACTGCTTTACACCTTTGTGTTCGGTAAGGTCTGCTGTTTATTCTGATATATGGTTTGTCGTGTGTTAAACGAAAGGTTCGTGAAGTATTGCACCGAGAGGAATGGGTAGGGAGATGGACGCAAAACCTTCAGTAGAATTTATGATTAAATTGAATTATATTATTTACTTTTCTCGCGAACCGTTCACCACAGCAATTTGCTGCTAACATCGTTTAAAAGCTGAGAAAAAGCTCTTTCATGTGATAGGATACTTGTGATGTCTGTGTGATAAGTAGGCTACTTCGCGAGTAGTTCAACTGAGAAGAATGGGTGAATTTAGACGCACTTTCTTTCTCCACTGCGTAAAAGACTAAATTAATTTGCGCTGTGAATATTTTGACAGGCCATAGGCTAAATAAAAATCGCTATTAGTAGGACGCAAAGCAGAATATTGAAAGAAGGGCACCAAGGCCACCCTTGCCTGTAAACCTCTGATTTTCAAAGGGACATCACGGCCAACGCAAGGGGCAATGACGTGGCCGTAGTGAAATTCCTACCCTGAGTGAGACCAAATTAAGTGTTCGAAATAAAACTTTATGCTACTGTGTTCTTCTGATAACGTGAGTGGAATGGATTTAATGTGGACGTGAACATAAAAAGACGCAGAGTGGCTAAATGATACAGTGCAAGTTTTGCGGTGAAAATGTTCCGCCTTTTAAAATCAGTTGTAGCCTAATCCAAATAGCAGTTAAAACCATCAATTAGACAATAGAATCAGTAGGGTACCAATTTTGCTTCATTGTACCAGGCCTACTGTATGTCAAAAGCAGGCTCGGATGAAGCTGGGAAGGATTAAACACACGGTTTCAACACCGTGGTAATCAACCGTGATAATTATGATATTTCAAAAGAAAACGGTAATTGTTATCGTCAACATTTTTATCACGGTTTATCATTATACCGGTAATCGTTACATCCCTAACACACGCACACACACACACACACACACCACCACCACCACCCCTATCCTTTAAATTGTGACGGGCACACATTCAGTCACATCTTACATCCTTATGATGTGGTACTGGTCACAAAGACACCCTTACCCTCCACTGTAAACTGCAAGGGGATCTGGCTTATCGGTGATGGATTTAGCATTGCAGTCTTGTTGAGATGATGCCTGACGGAAGATGTCCCATCTGTGTACGTGATTGTAATGTCTTCTTTTGGGTAATCCTCCAAGATCATCTCAAACACATGTGTTCCAACAGACAACGAGCCATTGCCATTTAGAACACAACGCTCCTGTGAATATATTATACATGTTATTATTTGGTTGCTAACCTCCAGTAATAGATGGTATCTGTTTTTAGAATCAATATCAATATGCAGATTTAAAAATGCTGTTGTGATCTAAAAAGTGATGTGTTAAAATGACACATTGCTGTGTGTGCTCAGGGACAACACATTTTGTGTCAATTTCAACACAGCAATTGCGTGGCTGATTGAAAGGTTAAAGACAAATTTCAGCTATCTAACAAAAAAACCTGTATTTTAACTTTTTAACCTACCCAGCCAGTCACACAATTCATTTCCACATAACTGTTGAAATTGACACAAAATGTGTTGTCCCTGAGCACACACAGCAATGTGTCATTTTAACACATCACTTTTTACACATTCTTCTTTTGCTCCAATTCTCTACAAGCAAAACAAATTCTCATAGCAACCAGTACAAACTTCAAGTATATATTTTCATATTTCTGTGGTATGACATACCATTAGAAAATGTACCTTTATATGCACACACTTAATTACTGAAAACGGAAAACTGAAAAACAAAATTACAAATCAGACCTGGTTTAGGTTGATACTTGGATGAGAGTGACATGATGAGCATGATGAGTTTCCCCCTGCCTCTGCAGAAAATTTGCATCGCACCTCATCATCATCTGGGTCATGGACCAACAGCTCAATGTTTAGGGGGCAATTCTGGGGGATTCTTCATTTGATTTGTTTTTCAAAGAAATGATAGAGACAAATTTCAGCACTGTGGCAAATCCAGTGACATGATATAACACATCCACATAACTATCAAACAGGACATACCGTAGCCTTGGCACTGTTGCAGAGACAGGTGATCTGTTTGGCCTGTTTGTGTCTGTCCGTGTTCCCACATCAACCAGTGTGGTCAGTGACCAATCACGTGCCCCATGTACATTAGAATCCCAACAGCATCCTGAATCCCTTTTAAAATCAACCACATGAAGTTCAAATGCTCAAATGCTGGTATATATTAGCTAGGCCACACCCACCTAAATGTCCTTTCAGGGAGGTAGTCTGGAACACCATTATCCACTAATGTTTCCATCCTAAAAAGGTCAGGGCAGCGATGAGGGGGATGATGCTATAGTTTCAAAATCGAAAGTGGCTGACAGGAGTGGCCAAGGGAGGGCATTGCAAATCTTGAGGTGGCACGCCAAAACGGGAGTGGGGGGGGGGTATTTAAATTAATAGTAATATAACACATAATATATTACGACACATAAGAAGAGTTTGGCTCCAAACTGTAATTGGGTAATTGTTATTTACTCAACCAAAACAACACAACTGCAGTTTTATTGATATTACCTGAAAACACAATTAATGTTTACAAAAATGGATTTATAGCATTTTGGAAATGAGCTCTTGGCTATATTGTTTTCAAGGCAGTCTCTCTAGGCTACCCATATGGTATGATGTGATCGTGCTTGCATCTTAGGTCAGCCTTTATATTAGGGAAAAATACTTTGTGTCTGCATCCATGTCACCTGAAGCATGCTGGTAGAAATATCTATTAAAAATCACAGTTGATCTGTGCAAGCCATGACCAACTTTTGATTCTATGATTCGGAAAGCAAGTTCATTATTTTTGGGCTGCTATAGAACATATTAGAATTTCAGCCCAAAGTAGGATAACATGTAGAATTTTTGTTGCAATTTCAAAACTCGGGATCCGCTTACTGTACAGAGGAATGCTTCATATCCTCGTTCGGTAAGGTCTGCTGTTTATTTCGATATATGGTTTGCTATGTTTTGATCAAGGTGTTTGTGAGATATACCACCAAGACTAATCGGTGTGGAGAGACCAAGCGCTGTGTGCACAATGGAAATATGGAAATAGCCGCGGCCACGTTTTATTTTTATGTTATGTTTTATTCTCTAGGTATGGTGAAGGGTATGTGATGTTGTGGGGCTATTTTAATTCCAAATGCCAAGGAAACTTTAGTATCCTGGATCCATGAAATAACTGGCCTTTAAAAATAAAAATCTGCCTGCCTCTATGGGAATTTAACATAGGGATGCCAATACTTATGACCCCTGTATTTTAAGGAAGAACATGTATTTAATTATAATACATTTTTCATTCACAAAGAAAATTGGTGTCCTTAAAGGTTGGATATTTCCTCATTTTTTTTATTTAAGGCATTAAGATCAATTTCCAAAAGATGATTTTATTTTCCTCTTTTTAGTCAACTTTAGCACAGGTGTAATTCTGGAGGTTTGGCACCTCTGCTAAAGTTGACTAAAAACCGGTATAAAAACAATCTGTTTTGTCTGAAATGTCACAATGACAACAGAACAAAACATTTGGAAAAATCCAACCTTGAAGGGAAGCAAATTTATTTTGAAAAAAAGGAAAATCTCATAAAATAATACATATTTTTTAACTAAAACATGTTGGTTAGATGTTGGTATTTTTTAACTAAAACAATTATTGCCACCCCTGAAAAATCTTATATATAATATATATATACCATATACAAAACCTAACAGAAGCATTTTCCTATCTAATTTCAATTTATTTAAAGGAACCGTATGTAAGATTGTGGCCAAAACGGGTACTACAATCACTTTCAAATTACTGTAGAGCGGTGTATCCCCTTCCCCTCCCCTCTGACTGGCAGAGTTGGCAACCGGATGACGAAACACTACTGACTTTGTGATTAGTAGATAGGTGGAGGGTTGCGCATTAGGCCAAAACACAACATGACAACATCAACATCAGTTGAGGGCTGCAACTTCACTTTTTAAATGACAATATCCTGGCCAGACTACTGTTGTCAGTGATATAAGTATTTGAAATGAACATGATTTCGTAATGTCTAGTGACATATCAGGGCAATTTTATGATTAATTGAAATACAATTTTTACATACGGTTCCTTTAAGTTAATCAGTGTCTGTGAACTTTCAGAAGTAGTAGACTTTCTTTTTCACTCTGGTATGAAAATAAAGTCACACAGAGGCTAAATCCTCTAGTAATTTTTCAACATCGGAAAGACAAGCGAATACACTTAATTTAATTAAAAAGAAAGTGTGTTGACATTTGTAAGTCAGAAAATATTTATTTCTTTATGAGATTTTCCTTTTTCTCAAAATAAATGTGCTTTCCTTCAAGGTTGGATTTTTATTGTGAGATTACAATAAATCACCAACAGATTATTTTTTGTATCAGTTTTTAGTCAACTTTAGCAGAGGTGCCAATAATTCTGGACGGTACTGTATATGTCATTCACAATACATTCCATTTCAATTTCAGTTACAGCAATACCTTTAGCTTACCTAAAGTTACATCTGATCTATACTTTTTTTCAGTATTTAGCAACACACTCATATTTCTTCATCAATTGTAAATAATTCTATAATATTTTTTATGTAATATTGTATTTGTGCTGTAAAATCATGGGCCCTAACTTAACGATCTATGTGCACATTCTGAAACATGGTGCAAGTGCATTTAGGGTGTACCCAAATCCAATTTTAACAGCAGAAAAATTGGTTGGGCCCCAGGCGCGTGGTTCAAAAAGGTTACATTTCTTCATTAATCAGTGCCAAACCAGGTGAGCTTGCACCTTGCTTTCACTGCTATACTGAAGACGACTGACCAAGTGAATGTATCTAATCAATAATCGCATTCCACCAATGCTCGCATTGTCAAAACAGGTGTGCCAGATTCTCTAGAACAGTTAGGCTAGTTGATGAACCATGGTGTAACAAGCAGAGTATACACACTTTCTGCACCTGCCTATGTAGGCATATGACTTGAGCTCATAGGCTCCATAATGCAAAGTTTTAGATTAAGTCATTTTTTACAGTATATCGACAATGATTACAAGGACATTCAGCTAAGCACACTATAGGTAATAAACACTTAGCAGTCTTTGCATTGCATTGACTCATGGACTAGATAGCTTTCTAAATAATATGTCCTTAAAATAATAGTGAAATATACTGTAACTTTGCTTTAAGACTAGTTTTTTATTTTATGGTCAATAGCACAATCACTTAGCTGCCTCAGGATAGTAATGTGCCAACAATGAGCATTTTCTTTAGTTTAAAACATCAAAAAATAACTCAATAACATATAGGGCTCTAAGCGCAAGATAGGGCTCACATGCAATTTGTGCTTGTGACATACGCAACACACACAACACATGCTTCAAAAATGTAAACGTACAACCTCACATTTTAAACTGAGAGCGGAGGCCAAATGTGAGATTGCCTCCAGCATCAACTGAGCTGGACCAGCAGTGTATGGTTTTGGGCTTTTGTTAAACCAGACTGACTTCATTTTTCACCCCCCCCCCCCTTCTTCTTCTTTTTAGAAATGTAATCTGTAAAATGGGACCTTATTGCTCTAATATTGCTATACAATGATCACAAACAGTTTTCAAAAAGTAAGAAGGTAATACATTTTACGCAAAGGTTTTCCTATTGAAAGCTAACTACCGAATTTAGTTAGTTAGTTAGTTAGTCAGTTACTTTCAACTACTGAATCTTTGACCTGACACCTACAGTCAACCAGTTTGACTTCATTTCTTTTCTCTCGAGTTCTGATAATTTTCTCACAAGCACTGAAGAAAAACTGAAAAACTGAAGATCCCCATCCAGTCCCCTAAATTACATAACTGACACAAATTTAGGTCAGTGATCAGCATCTTGCACATAAACAAATAAACTAATAATGGGCGACCAATATTTTTCTGGAGAACTCTTATAGACAAATGATCTGCATCATCCAATAAGAATACATGGAACCAGTTATTTGGTTGACCAGCAGCATTACTCAAACAGTTGCTCTATGTATCATCACCATCACCTTCGCTTAATTCATGGAGGCTAGCCCTCATTTCCAACAATGCCGAGATTACAATCATAATAGAAAATAAATAAAATGGTACACAATAGTTGTAGGCTAGTGAAATATACAAATAAACCAAAACTAAATAAACAGACAAGGAGATTTTTGTACATATTTATGGTATCAATTGAATGAACCCTCTCTTTCAAATGCAGTCATGACACAGTGAATGGTAAATTTCAAACTACTTCAAATTTGAACCTAATCAGAGGCCTCAAGAAAGACAGGTGACACATCATGTCAGCATAGTTACAGTAATATAAAAATGTACCTTAAAATGAAAGGTGAATTCGTAGGCACATTCCTTGTCATATGACCCTCAGACTGGCACGAAGCCGCAGCACTTGAGTTGGCTTCATTGATGAGAACCTCTGACTTAATCAGGGTACCACAGTCGCCACTCTGGCATTGCCAGCTGAGCTGATCGTCACAGGTTTGTTTGTATTCCCTGTAATAAAAGTCCACCTACCAGTATGCCACCATATTAACAACAGTGTTATTACATAGTTAAAAACAATGAATAATAACAAAGATCAAACAAACTTTCTTTCTACACAGAATACAACATTGCATGGTTTGTAGCACACCTTGATGTCAGGTTTGCATTCTAGTTAAATGTGCTTTTAGTCTTTAGATCAAACAACATAGGTTAATAAACAGCATATTACACATACCTCAAAGGATCCATCAGGCTTCTCCGTTCTAAGAGAGAAACTCATAGAGCCCCCTAAGAACCCACTGGCTTTAATTTGGGAAACAACTAACCCAAACAGCACCAATACCGACAGGTGTGCCATGATGACTGGTTACCTGTATCGCCGATCTTTGCACTTACAGAATTGGAGGTGTAGGCGGGTCTCTTCAACAGGTCTGACAAGATTTTTGGTAAATTGCTTTTCAAAGCATTCAGGGACAGGGACAGGGTGAGCAGTTCAACACAAATTTATTTATGTGCAATAAACCACACTAAAGTTTTTAGGGTTAGTGAAAACTATGTTTGCTAAAAATAAAATGTATGTGCCACAAAACAAGGTGTCAGCCACAATACTGTCCAACAAAGCGTTGTACTCTATACCCAGTTGTGTATCATTATTTTTAAAATAGATTTTAAAATTATTTTTCCATAGTATATGTATTGCAGTATATGCATTCCCAAATACACAGGAAAGGTGTTCAATTCATAAAGCATGTAGGAGATTTCCCAAAGTGGCAATAAACCACCAAGACTATTTCACACTGCACAGCATGACGCAAGATACAACGACAATGTATTTGGCTTGTGTCAGTTGCAAACAACTGCTTATACCGATGCTTATGTTATATCTGGAATCCATGAAGGCACAGTACAACATGTGCCGCCAGATGAGGCAGCCGTGGCCTACTGGTTACCGCTTCGGACTTGTTACCGGAAGGTTGCCGGTTCGAACCCCGACCAGTAGGCATGGCTAAAGTGCCCTTGAGCAAGGCGCCTAACTCCTCACTGCTCCCCGAGCGCCGCTGTTGTTGCAGGCAGCTCACTACGCCAGGATTAGTGTGTGCTTCACCTCACTGTGTGCTGAGTGTGTTTCACTAATTCACAGATTGGGATAAATGCAGAGACCAAATTTCAAAGAGTATATATTCTTATACTTATACTACTTACTATACATAGGCCAATCAACAAGCCAGGATGTGAGGTATAACAACATGACAGGCCCACAGAGGACCACAGAGCCCTAGGAAGGATGACTTATACTGTAGCCCAGGCTACTTAAATAATCAATTTCAACAATGAATTTTCATCCCCTTAACTCTATTTGTGATTACTCAACATAGAAATACATAAAATAGGCCTACATATAACTTACAGTTTTTCTCAGTCGCTTTGGTGCTTTTCTCACATCACTATTAACATTTGCACAGCAGTTAGTGCATTTCTCAAAACAATTAGTGCAAACTGCAAAACCTGGTGGATAACCTGCAAAAGCACGCCACTTGCTCAAAATGGATAGTCCATTCCTCAAAAGCAAGTCTTCATGTCAATGAATCTGCCAGTGTCATCAAAATGAAAAGTCTTGACACCATGGTTTATGAACAAGATAGTCAAATGGCTTTGTCATGTTTTCATTATGACAGTTTATTCTCTCAGTGTTTTCCAATGCAAAAAAAGGTCAGAACTTGGTGACACTACCTGAACATGCTCAAGACAGCACAAGACAGCACTATACACTTGTACAGCCATTTGAAAACTACAGTAAAGTTACACATTGCTGTAGTTAGGGGAGTAAGTGAGTACAAGACACTGAATACGTACGTTTCACATTTTTACTGTATATGCTCTTTGCAATTCTACAGCATTGTGACAGAATTTGATAACTAGTTCACCAATTTTGTATGAAATGACTCAAGCAATGAAATGAATGCTATTAGTTTTATTGGGAACGATTATTCAGCATCCATAAGTATAGTTCATTTTGACTTACATGACATAAGCAAATGATAATGTTATAAAACAGCAGAGAATTGTATGAAAGCAACTGATATATGTCCAAAAGTATTTGCAATTTGTTCAGAGGAAGGAGAAATTGCTACTATGATGTGCACAAATGACTAAATGTTGTGGAGATTGAACTAATAGTTATGAGAATTTTCATTCTGATCTGAGAAAAGCACCATAGCGACTGAGAAAAACTGTAAATTGTAATGCAAAAAAGACAATTCTTTCTTATACACTTTTAAATTACTTTACATTTCTCAGTTTAAAAATAGGAACACTCAGACTCAGCAATTTCCTCGCTCGATATTGGATAGGCTACATTTTTTAATAGGCTGTGTGACCCTGGCACTCATGAGAAAGTGTTTGCAGCCTCTGTAACATCCCTGTACGCTTTATTCAATAGACTACTCCTTGCATTAGTTCAAGTTGCCCCGCTGTTCATGTTTTCAGACTCGACCTAGACATTCTGCAGCGGTCCCCAACCACCGGGATCGCGGGACATTCCTAACCGGGCCGCAGCCTACGACATGAGTTAAAAAAATGCATGCAAACTAAACTAAATTTAATTCGCAATAATGTCACGTTTTTACATGGCATAGGCCTATATGCAGTTATTTGATTGCACGCATGTTTGCATTTTGCAAGGTCTATTTTCTTACGTCTGTCTATCCCGCCATCAACACTTTTACATATTGCCTTCAGCGCTGCGCAGCCTCAGGTCAGCTCACTTCACTTGATCAGTTCTTGGCGAACGGTAGTGTCACACGAAGTTAGCTAAACTGCTAGAATGAGCAACAAAAAACAAGCATCTTTAGCAGGTCACTGGCCAGAGTGTTTGAGTTGCGAGAGCCGCTGCAGAGATTTCTTACAGAAAAAAGTCACCGTTAGCTGCACATGTTAGTGATGAGGACTGGGTGTCAAAACTCGCTTACCTGTGTGACATATTCGGGTTGCTTAATGACCTCAACCTGTCACTCCAGGGGAGAATGACGACTGTGTTTAAACTGGCAGATAAAGTCGCTGCATTTAAAGCCAAGCTTGATTTGTGGGGACGACGAGTGGACCGGGGTGTATTTGATATGTTCCAAACAGTAGTGGGGGTTTTGGGAGAGACTGGGGCAGGGCCCTTTCTCTTGCAGCTGGTGCGCGATCACCTTGTTGCGCTTTCAAATGAGTTTGAGCGTTACTTCCCATCCTCCAAAGCAAACCAATGAGTGGGTCCACAACCCATTTGTCAATATCCCGAATAGTCCTAACTTGTCAGCGCAGGAGGAAGAGCAGTTGATTGAAATTACAAATGACGGTGGTCTTAAGAGTGTGTATAAGGAAACCTCTCTGGCGGGTTTTTGGATCAAAATCAAAGCAGAATATCCTGAGATAGCTGTAAAAGCGCTGAAAACGTTGCTACCATTTCCCACCACGTATCTATGCAAGGCCGGGTTTTCGACAATGACTGCAACTAAGACCAAATTGCGCAATCGACTGGACATTTCAAACACACTGAGGGTGTCACTGTCTTCCATCACCCCCAGATGGAACCTTCTTGTTGCAGGGAAACAAGCACCGTGCCTGCGTGCGTGCGTGCAGGCTGGCACGTGCGATCTCTTATGAAGCCAAGTGCCTGTTTGTAACAGTTTGCTTTCTGTTTGGTGTGCTGTTTACTGAAGGCATTCATACTAATCATTGATATCAATTGCAACATACTAATCATTGATATCAATTTTACGAAATATGACCTATAGGCTACACGCAATGGCCAGCGTCACGAGACTCTAATAATGTACATAACACTGAGCACTGCGTTACCTTCCGTAGCTCAATTGACAAGACGTGGCTAATAAAAAGGATTTGGCCAGTAGCATCGCCGGTTCGAAACCGGCATGATGCTGTGTGCGCAGCTGTCACGCGTTAATTTTACGCTCCAGCAGTCATCGCGATCGCGAATCCGTGCGTGCGTGCGGGCTGGCACGTGCAATCTCTTATGAAGCCAAGTACCTGTTTGTAACTGTTTGCTTTCTGTTTGGGGTGCTGTTTACTGAGTGCATTCATATTAATAACCATTGATATCAATTGCAACAGCCAGAGAAATAAAAACAGCTGTCCGGTGTCCGGTGCTCATTGCGATCGCGAATCCATGCGTGCGTGCGAGCTGGCACGCACGATCTCTTATGAAGCCAAGTGCCTGGCTGTTTGCAGCTGTTTGCTTTCTGTTTGGTGTGCTGTTTACTGAAGGAATTCATACTAATCATTGATATCAATTGCAACAGCCAGAGAAATGAAATAGAAATCAATTTTACGAAATATGACCTATAGGCTACACGCAATGGCCAGCGTCACGAGACTCTAATAATGTACATAACACCGAGCACTGCGTTAATAAGCGCTTCCGTAGCTCAATTGACAAGCCGTGGCTACTTGAAGGATTGGGCCAGTAGCATCGTCGGTTTGAATCCAGCATGATGCCGTGTGCAGCTGTCACCCGTTAATTTTACCTCCAGCGGTAATCGCGATCGCGAATCCGTGCGTGCGTGCGTGCGGGCTGGCTGGCACGTGCGATCTCTTATGAAGATCTCTCTTTGACCTACACACACAGTCACAAGACTCTAATCATGTATATAATGAGCACTGCATTAATCAGCGTCTCCGTGGCACACATAGAAAAGGCAGCGCTGTGCTATATAGCACTTTAAGAATTGCATCGCCGGTTCGAAACCGGCCGCCGTTACGGCCGTTTTCGCGGTCTCACGTTGTTTTACGCGACGCCGCCCTCTGGTCATCGTGTGCGTTGCCGATCGCCCGCGACATCTTATGAAGCAAAGAACCTGACTGTTTGTAACTGTTTGCGTCCTGTTTCTTGTGCTTTTTTACTGAGGGCAATCATCTTAATCATTGATATCAATTGCAACACCCAGAGGAATAAAAGTCAATTTTACAAAATAGGGGAATGCCGCAATCGGCGGACTTTGACCTACACACGCCGTAGCCGGCAGTCACGAGACTCTAATCATGTATGTAATGAGCACTGCATTAATCAGCGTCTCCGTGGCACACATAGAAAAGGCAGCGCTGTGCTATGTAGACTCTAACGGCTCCCACACACAGCTGCGTTCCGTCAACGCATGCCAGTGGGTGTTCCCGACAGTAGCTATGCAAATTACTTGAAGTTAGGGCTGCACGATTATGACCAAAATGATAATCACGATTATTTTGATCAATATTGAGATCACCATTATTTATCACGATTATTAATTAATTTTAGTGACAAAAATATTTTTTCCCTAAACATATTGGACTTGCTATCTGGCTCACCCAAATTCTTCCCCTCACATTTACTCCCCTAAATTACTGCAAATATAGATTTGACTGCGACTTCCAAACTTCCAAACAACTTCCAAACAAATGTTTTGTGCGTGCTACTTTGTTAATATTTGGGAAAACGCCCACCGGGAATCCTCCCAACGCTCCCCATTAGCCACTTAAGCTCTGCTTCGTGTTCATGAGTTTACTGTAATCGTTAGTCCAGGGGTGTCCAAACCTTTTGACTGAAGGGCCACATTGGGTTTTAAAAATTGGCCAGCGGGCCTCACACAAATAATAATAATAATAATAATAATAATAATAATGTTTTGTATTATTTAAATGACAAAATAATTTTGTTGTAGAAAATTAATTTCTTAAGAAATACTGTTAATTTGATGCTGTTTAATTCATTTATAAATGGTGCACTGTCACTTTAAGACTCTTTGCCAGCTCCACTCAAATATAGCCTATGGCTAGTGCTGTGCCTATGGCTGTGCCCTCTCACAGTTTATAAATGGTCAGTAATGGGAACTACTGTTGCCATCGCCGTCTCTCCCACGCTCAAATGCGTCCCAAATTACAGTTTTTCTCAGTCGCTTTGGTGCTTTTTTCAGATCAGAATGAAAATTCTCATAACTATTAGTTCAACCTCCACAACATTTAGTCATTTGTGCACATCATGGTAGCAATTTCTCCTTCCTCTGAACAAATTGCAAATACTTTTGGACATGTATCAGTTGCTTTCATACAATTCTCTGCTGTTTTTTAACATTATCATTTGCTTATGTCATGTCAGTCAAAATGAACTATACTTATGAATGCTGAATAGTCGTTCCCAATAAAACTAATAGTCTTCATTTCATTGCTTGAGTCATTACATACAAAATTGTTGAACTAGTTATCAAATTCTGTCACAATGCTGTAGAATTGCAAAGAGCATACAGTAAAAATGTACGTATTCAGTGTCTTGTACTCACTTACTCACCTAACTACAGCAATGTGTAACTTTACTGTAGTTTTCAAATGGCTGTACAAGCCACCTATAGTGCTGTCTTGAGCATGTTCAGGTAGTGTCACCGAGTTCTGACCTTTTTTTGCATTGGAAAACACTGAGAGAACTGTCATAATGAAAACATGACAAAGCCATTTGACTATCTTGTTCATAAACGATGGTGTCAAGACTTCTCATTTTAATGACACTGACAGTTTCATTGACATGAATACGTGCTTTTGAGGAATGGACTATCCATTTTGAGCAAGTGACGTGCTTTTGCAGGTCATCCACTAGGTTTTCCAGTTTGCACTAATTGTTTTGAGAATTGCACTAACTGCTGTGCAAATGTTAATAGTGATGTGAGAAAAGCACCAAAGCGACTGAGAAAAACTGTAAATGGACTAGCATAACGTAGTTAGATCTGCTGCAATGGAGGTTCTATGTATCTCGATGTGACAAGCTGTTTTGACATTGACATTGTAAACGTTCTCTAAGAAGAGTGTAAAGCAGTTTGCAGTAGCCTAAAGTTACAGTTTTTCTTAGTCACTTTGGTGCTATTCTCACATCACCATTAACATTTGCACAGCAGTTAGTGCATTTCTCAAAACAATTAGTGAAAACTGCAAAACCTAGTGGATGACCTGCAAAAGCACGTCACTTGCTCAAAATGGATAGTCCATTCCTCAAAAGCCCGTATTCATGTCAATGAAACTGTCAGTGTCATCAAAATGAGAAGTCTTGACACCATCGTTTATGAACAAGATAGTCAAATGGCTTTGTCATGTTTTCATTATGACAGTTCTCTCAGTGTTTTCCAATGCAAAAAAAGGTCAGAACTTGGTGACACTACCTGAACATGCTCAAGACAGCACAAGACAGCACTATAGGTGGCTTGTACAGCCATTTGAAAACTACAGTAAAGTTACACATTGCTGTAGTTAGGTGAGTAAGTGAGTACAAGACACTGAATTCATACATTTTTACTGTATGCTCTTTGCAATTCTACAGCATTGTGACAGAATTTGATAACTAGTTCAACAATTTTGTATGTAATGACTCAAGCAATGAATGAAGACTATTAGTTTTATTGGGAACGACTATTCAGCATTCATAAGTAAAGTTAATTTTGACTGACATGACATAAGCAAATGATAATGTTAAAAAACAGCAGAGAATTGTATGAAAGCAACTGATACATGTCCAAAAGTATTTGCAATTTGTTCAGAGGAAGGAGAAATTGCTACTATGATGTGCACAAATGACTAAATGTTGTGGAGGTTGAACTAATAGTTATGAGAATTTTCATTCTGATCTGAAAAAAGCACCAAAGCGACTGAGAAAAACTGTAACCACAACGTCGTCTATCACTGGAAAAAAATAGCGAGCGGCCTATGATAAACTAATAAATGCTCGGCGGGCCGGATTAAAGTGCATGGCTGGCCGCAGTTTGGACACCCCTGGTTTAGTCATTCGTTGATATGTAAAACACTGACGTGTAGGCTACATTTTCATTATTGTTCACTCGTTCTGAGTAGGCTGTGTCTTGAAACGCATATTGGTTGCACATAGCTTATAAAATACATGAATAAAATTCACGGATCCCGTCGTTAGCTCAACTCTTATTACATAGGCTATCAGAGGAAGCAAACAAGGACTAAAAGTTAACGTGATAAAAAAGGCATGTGTGGTTTACGTCATGTGATGTGTTTCACGAATTGAGAGCCCTCCCAGCTAACACATGACGTTGCAGCAACGTCGCCATAAAGTTGTCATTTGGTCACAGCAACATTACCTTCTGGCTACGTTGTTGCAACGTCACAGCTACTTTGCAAGACAATGTCGTCACTTGGTACCATTAGTGACATTGCAGCGACGTTGTGACCTGGTCAGCTGATGATGTTGCAATTTGGTACCATTAAGAACGGTGCCACAACATTGTGATTAGGTCAGGTGGTGACATTGCCATTTGGTGCCGTGGGAAAAGTTTCCGCGACGTCTGCCAATGACGTTGCCATGTAGTATTGTGAGTGATGTTGCCACAACATCATGATCAGGTCAGCTGATGACGTTGCCATTTAGTATCAGGAAATGTCCCCGCGACGTCAGCCAATGACGTTGACATGTAGTATTTGGAGTGATGTTGCCACAACGTTGTAAACGGGTCAGCTGATGACGTTGACATTTGGTGCCGTGGGATACGTCCCCGCGACGTCAGCCGATGATGTTGCCATGTAGTATTTGGAGTGATGTTACCACAACATCGTGATTAGGTCAGCCGATGACGTTGCCATTTGGTGCTGTGGGAAATGTACCGGCGACGTCAGCCGATGATGTTGCCATGTAGTATTTGGAGTGATGTTACCACAACATCGTGATTAGGTCAGCCGATGACGTTGCCATTTGGTGCTGTGGGAAATGTACCGGCGACGTCAGCCGATGATGTTGCCATGTAGTATTTGGAGTGATGTTACCACAACATCGTGATTAGGTCAGCCGATGACGTTGCCATTTGGTGCTGTGGGAAATGTACCGGCGATGTCAGCCGATGATGTTGCCATGTAGTATTTGGAGTGATGTTGCCACAACGTTGTAAACGGGTCAACTGATGACGTTGCCATTTGGTGCCATGGGAACCGTCCCCGCGACGTCAGCCGATGACATTGCCATGTAGTATTGTGAGTGATGTTGCCACAACATTGTGAACTGGTCAGCTGATGATGTTGCCATTTGCTACCATGAAGAATAGTGCCACAACAACATGATCAGGTCAGCATTTTACCTATTGGTCGGGGATTGAACCAGCAACCCTTCGGTTTCAAGTCCTGACCAGTAGGCCATGACTGCCCCAAATTAGTTAGAAATATCCACCATAATGTATTCAGATGTATATGGGGAAATGTATTGGTAATATTTGTAAAGATATATGTATATGCACAATATATGTACATATATGAGACCATGCACATACAATGTATGCACAATACATATGTGGTGATACAGTATATACAGTATATGTACAGTACATGTAACATCTAAAATATATGAGTACTTACAGTTTTTCTCAGTTGCTAAATTACTAAAACCCATTGGCTGAAGAAAGTTCTCAGTTGCTTGAACTCATTAAGCTAATTATTCAGTCTGTTGTCAATACCTTAAACCATTTCGCATGGTAAAACACAATTTTTAGAAAAACTTTAAACACTCATTCTCAAAACACATTCTGCACTAATGCTTATGTACTGTATCCATACTGGTAAACACAAGTGGCAAAAATGAAATACAAATAGACATACACATGTCATCGATTAAACACAACCACTCAAAATTGATTTCACTTGTTTCAAATGATGTGACAAAACCAATATACGCCAGTTCAGAGAGCAAACAGGTTGTTGAAGGTGGGAATGAAAATGGATAGAAGAAACTATGTAAGAAGACGAGTGCATATGCAAAGTGGGGGATGAGGAGGAAGGGGAGGATGGCAAGAAAGAGGATTTTTATTGGACACTGTACTACAGTGCATTGTAGGCTGTATACTGTACAATACTGTAAACAAATCGTATGGCCCTGAACATTGTGCTTTCCATTTGTTTACAGTACTGACTGCTCAATAGATTTTGACTGGTGCAAGTTCATATCAACAAAGAACAAGAATCAAAACACAAGTTTGTGAGATGCAGGATACTGTAAAAATAGAGGTACAAGGAGGAGGAAGAACAAAAAAATGCAAAGAGCAAAGCAAAGTAGTAATTTCTACTTGATGTTTCCTGTTTTGAGGCGAAAGTTTGATTTTGCAAGAGGAGTCAGAGGTTTTGTAAATAGTGCTTGTAAATAGGGTTTTGTGTTTAATGCTTTTAGAAAAAGGGAGCAAGGTTTCAGAAATTGTGTTTTAGCAATTCAAAAAAACTGTAATTGTTGTCACTTGTGTTTACCAGTATGGATGACATGTGCATTAGAGTTCAGAATGTGTTTTGAGAATGCGAATGTGTTTAGAGTTTTGCTGAAAAGTGTAAGTGGGATCTGCAAATTGTGTTTTACCACGTGAAATGGTTTAAGGTATTAACAACAGACTGAACAATTAGCTAAATGAGTTCAGGCAACTGAGAACCTTCTTCAGCCAATGTTTTAGCAACTGAGAAAAACGGTGAAAAACTGTAAAAAGTATTTCATAATGAGGGGGGAACTAATGTAGCCTAAGGTGTCTCTTATTTCATGTTGAGGTTTGCTTCCCAGCATGCATTGCAAGTCAGTTGCCTCGTTTATAGGCTATTATTGTTATTGATTTTGGAACAATATGGTTGAAACAGTTTAGCTTAGGCTCAACTCTTACTGATGTTTTGAACAATAAATTGAATAGTTTATTTTTTAAAAAAAGAAACCGTGGACGTGAAACTACTAGTTCTAACCCAGTATAAAAGTCCAGCTGACAATTCCATCATGTATCTTGTTGGAGGACATAAGCCTGAATAGTTGAAAATCAGCTACACACATAAGGTAAGTTCATACATAGACTGTATGTAATTAATAGCAAAATGGATAACCATGAAGATGTGATCTGATGTTACATAGTTTGTTTCTCTCCCACAGTAACAGTAATATCACCCGGATCAAAGCATTCGCTGTGCCTACAGGTATTAATTGGCCTATGTACAAGTGCTGTAAGAAGGGTATGTAAGGCACATACTATAATTTTATTATTGTTGCGGTTACGGATTGGCAAGTTACGTTGCGGTTACGTAATGAAACCTTCCACTTGCGACATTGCCGCAATGTTGCCTGAAGTTGTTGTTAAGGACTGGCGACGTCGGTAACTTACGTTACGGTTACGAAACGGCACCTTTCAATTCCATGTTGCTACAACGTAACCTGATGTTGCAGATACGGATTGGCAACGTTGGGGAGTTACGTTGCGGTTACGAATTGTCACCTTTCACTTTGCATGTTGTGGCAACGTTGCTAAACAGGACTGGTGGCGTCGGTAACTTACGTTACGGTTACGGAACGGCAACTTTCAACTCCACGTTGCTGCAACGTCACCTGATGTTACGGTTACGGAGTGGCGACGTTGGGGAGTTACGTTGCGGTTACGAATTGTCACCTTTCACTTTGCATGTTGTGGCAACGTTGCTGAACAGGACTGGTGGCGTCAGTAACTTACGTTACGGTTACGAAACGGCACCTTTCAATTCCACGTTGCTGCAACGTAACTTAATGTTGCAGTTACGGATTGGCAACATTGGGGAGTGACGTTGCGGTTACGAATTCTCACCTTTCACTTTGCATGTTGTGGCAACGTTGCTGAACAGGACGGGTGGCGTCAGTAACTTACGTTACGGTTACGAAACGGCACCTTTCAATTCCACGTTGCTGCAACGTAACTTAATGTTGCAGTTACGGATTGGCAACGTTGGGGAGTGACGTTGCGGTTACGAATTCTCACCTTTCATTTTGCATGTTGTGGCAACGTTGGAAACGACGTTGTGGCAATGTATTTTGGGTCATTCAGTTACATTGCAGCAACGTACTGGCAACGTAACTGTGCTAGCTGGGCTGTTTGCTTATATTTTTGGTTAACTTAACTTGCCTGAAATCCGAAATATTTTCGAACAATGGATGATCCGCTTCGAGGGACAAGCCCTTGGCCTTCTGCTGTGCCACATATTTGATTTTTGATCGTCGTTTATTGTATAGTCTAACTAGCCTACTAATAGTTAACATAATGTCACTAGTCCACAGTGCATCAGGCTGAGCAGTGCGGTTACGAATTGTCACCTTTCACTTTGCATGTTGTGGCAACGTTGCTGAACAGGACTGGTGGCGTCAGTAACTTACGTTACGGTTACGAAACGGCACCTTTCAATTCCACGTTGCTGCAACGTAACTTAATGTTGCAGTTACGGATTGGCAACATTGGGGAGTGACGTTGCGGTTACGAATTCTCACCTTTCACTTTGCATGTTGTGGCAACGTTGCTGAACAGGACGGGTGGCGTCAGTAACTTACGTTACGGTTACGAAACGGCACCTTTCAATTCCACGTTGCTGCAACGTAACTTAATGTTGCAGTTACGGATTGGCAACGTTGGGGAGTGACGTTGCGGTTACGAATTCTCACCTTTCATTTTGCATGTTGTGGCAACGTTGGAAACGACGTTGTGGCAATGTATTTTGGGTCATTCAGTTACATTGCAGCAACGTACTGGCAACGTAACTGTGCTAGCTGGGCTGTTTGCTTATATTTTTGGTTAACTTAACTTGCCTGAAATCCGAAATATTTTCGAACAATGGATGATCCGCTTCGAGGGACAAGCCCTTGGCCTTCTGCTGTGCCACATATTTGATTTTTGATCGTCGTTTATTGTATAGTCTAACTAGCCTACTAATAGTTAACATAATGTCACTAGTCCACAGTGCATCAGGCTGAGCAGTGCAGGGAACAGCTGTCATTGGTAGGCTGCATGCAGGCACATGGTCAGACAGGTTTAAGGAGCGCTTGATTTGTTTTGTAGCGTTCTATGGGTTGCCAGGTTGGTTCTATGGGTAGAGCATGCATTTGAAATATCGCTCGATCACGCAAATTTGATCTTGGGAAGCCAAAATCGTGATCGTGATTAAAATTCGATTAATTGTGCAGCCCTACTTGAAGTAAAACCGTAATGTGATTGGTTGGTGCCGTCCGTAGATTGGCTTGATTGGCCGGTGCCGTCTGTCGGTGCAGCAACAGCTGAACTCCTCAACGCTAGCGGCGGGAGAAACGCGACGCAACGGACCCACAATTCAGTTCGACAACGGATCACGTGAGTCCATGTAAAGTGAATGGGATGCGTCTCCAGCAACGCGATGCACGCAGCTGTGTGTGGGAGCCGTAATAATGTACATAACACCAAGCACTACGTTAAGCAGGGCTTCTGTAGCACTAACAAGAAGACGTCGCTGTGCGGAGCACATGAAGAATTGTGCCAGTAGCATCGCTGGTACGAATCCGGCTTGATGCCGTGTAGGACTGTTAGTCCAGGCAAAGTAACCCATTTTGGAGCCAAAAATAGAACTAATTGTAAAAGAATTTTTTTCAGCATAGATCATTTCTATTAGGTGTCCAGAACAACATACTAAAAGTCCTAAGAAATCCTAGTTGAGGAAATATGTTTAATTCTCATCAATCCAAGATGTGTGCCAGTAGGCTATAAGGCCAGACAACAATACACCCCTATGGGACTATTTTCTCCCTTTACATCTATCAAAAAAAAAACTTTACACAATGAAAGTATCCATGAAAAGTATTTTTTTTTGTATTACAAGTTTCTTTGAAAATGAATTTGAATATGCAAATGAGCTGTACACTAATCAAATATAGGCCCCCATAGGCTTATTTTTTTCCTTTACTCCTACCACAATAAAACTTTACACAATGAAAGTCTACATGAAAAGTAAAACATTTTGTATTAGAAGTTTGTTTGAAAATTAATTTGAATATGCAAATGAGCAACATACTAATCGCATATGCCCAAAATACACCCTAATGGGCTTATTTTTTCCTTTACTCCTATCACAATCAATCATCGCAGTGAAAATATACATGGAAGGTAACATTTTTTTTTTACAATGGGTACAATGAGACATGCCCCACCCTCCTCATTAGTATGCTGTCCATGCATAATACATTGGGTATTGGTAAATCGTGTATATGGCTAATACCTTTTTGGGCTGTCGTTTCATGAGGAGGGTGACAAATGTCAAAATCCATGTTAGTTCACATCTTGAGCGTATATGCTTTCAGACAATATATGGTTTAGGTGGTTTAATTAGTTTTCTCTTCATGGTACAGCCCAAAATGTATCAGAACACACTTAATTTACCAATACCCCATGTGTTATGCATGGGCAGCATACTAATGAGGAGGATGGGACATGTTTCATGTCATGTTAGATCACATCCTGAGGGTATAAGCTTTCAGAAAATATATGGTTTATATGGTTGAAACAGTTTTTTCTAAATGGCACAGACCCAAAGGTATGAGCCATATACCCAATTTACTCATATCCTATGTATTATGAATGGGCAGCAAAGTAAAGGGGAGGGTGAGAAAGGTCAAAACCTATGTTAGATCACATCCTGAGGGTCTAACCTTCCAGAAAATATATGGTTTATATAGTTAAATCAGTTTTTGTGGTAAGAGTAAAGGAAAAATTAAGCCTATTTGGGTGTATTTTGGGCATATTTGATTAGTGTATAGCTCATTTGCATATTCAAATTCATTTTCAAAAAAACTTGCTATACAAAAAAAAATACTTTTCATGGGTACTTTCATTGTGTAAAGTTTAATTTTGATAGGAGTAAAGGAAAAAAAATAGCCCCATTGATGGTGTAGGCCTATTGTTGCCTGGTCTAATTGGCACACATCTTGGATTGATGAGAATTTAACATATTTCCTCAACTAGGATTTCTTAGGACTTTTAGTATGTTGTTCTGGACACCTCATAGAAATGATCTAAGCTGCAAAAAATTATTTTACAATTAGTCTGTCGTAAAACGCTACTTTGCCTGGACTATGTATGCTGTGGTCCATCAATAGGGGAAAGTGAATGGACAGTGTGAGCCACATGGCAGTCCCATGTTTGAGGTGGGCTACACGTTTCACAATGACAGCAAAGAGTTGTTATCAGAAATTCACTAAGACTTATTACCCAGCACCAATCTTTCTAATAAAAACTTTTGGAAGTGCAATTAATGATATGTTATAAAATATTATGAAATATACCCGACCGAGGACCGAATATTTTAAAATTAAATAAAGGAAAACCGAATATTGATCCTTCTATCCTTCTGCTTCTGTTGGTCCAGGACCGTCTTTAGAATGTTGGTCCAGGAACAACTCTTTTTTTTTTTTTTAAAACACTTTATTTATGGTGTTTTTTTCCACAAAACAGATAATACATTTGTAGATTATAATGTGATATTTTGGTCAAAACAGCAACCACAACAATTGACGCCACACCTACTAGACAAATACAGACAAAAGGGGGGAAACCCCCCCCCCCCCCAAAAAAAAAAACAAACAAACAAAAAACCAAACAAACAAAAAAAAAAAAACACACAAAAGGGGTGCATCACTGTATAATAGGGGTGTAATGGTACACAGAAGTCACGGTTCGGTTCATACCTCGGTTCGGACATCACGGTTCGGTACGAGTTCGGTACAATGGAGGGAAAAGCAAAACAAAAATGCAGAAAGCATTTTTTTTTGTACATGTCTCAGGCTGTACCACCTAGTGTCATACAGTCTCTTCCCTGAGCTATCTGCAACAGCCTGAAGTGTGTAAGATGTAGGCTAAACAGTACAATAAGTGCCCAGACTCAATCTGTAAACAAAATAAGACAATCAGCTATAAAACTGAAAATAGGCCTACAGCATCTCTTATTTCTGAAAGTGCAAATTACATAGAAAATGATTTTTAAAAATCCACTTAAAGGAATTATCCGGAGTAAAATGCACTTTAGATCGATTTCCGGATGATTGGGGGTACATACGTTGAGTTGACATCAAAATTATGTCATTCGGATGTGTTTTGAGAAAGTTTTATTGTACCGTTTTCAGTCACAACTCGTAGCCTGGAAGTGAGCGGGGCATTTCAATTGCGCCGCTACAAAACGCTATTTCTATACCTCTTCTACAGTTCCAAACAACATAACACTTACGTGGTAGTGAGTAGAGGGTCCCTAAAGCCAAACCGAAGTATCCCGAGGTCTTTATGTGGTCGAATAGAGAGTCCAGAATGAATTTCATCAAGCCAGTACCTTTCCGGGAATGTTGCCATCTTTGCCGCCACCTTGAGGGGAAAGTCCGTAGGAGTCTTATTGCTGTGTAACACGCTCTGGAAATTCACAATTTCGTCGCCGTTTTAAAAAAAAAAACATAGTCCAGTCCATACAACTTCATTTCAATTTCGAAAGAAATACTGGACTATGTTTTTTTTTTTTTTTTTAAACGGCGACGAAATTGTGAATTTCCAGAGCGTGTTACAACACACTCAGCAATAAGACTCCTACGGACTTTCCCCTCAAAGTGGCGGCAAAGATGGCAACATTTCTGTAAAGGTACTGGCTTGATGAAATTCATTCTGGACTCTCTATTCGACCACATAAAGACCTCGGGATACTTCAGTTTGGCTTTAGGGACCCTCTACTCACTACCACGTAAGTGTTATGTTGTTTGGAACTGTAGAAGAGGTACAAAAATAGCGTTTTGTAGCGGTGCTCACTTCCAGGCTGAGTTGTGACTGAAAACGGTACAATCGAACTTTCTCAAAACACATCCGAATGACATAATTTTGATGTCAACTCAACGTATGTACCCCCAATCATCCGGAAATCGATCTAAAGTGCATTTTACTCCGGATAATTCCTTTAAGCAAGACCTTCAACATCTGTGTTTAGTTGTATATGGAAGGGTCTACAATTTGCCTCAATATTTTTCATTGTGTGTAAAGTAATAATCTAGCCTACTAACTGTGAAAATATCACACTATTTTGCCTTTTTAAAAAAACCGAAATTGCTCCTTTCATTTCATAAACAGACTACAACTAGAAGTCACGTGACTTTGCCCTTTGACGTTAACTCACCGTAGCATGGTTTGTTTATTAGCCTGGTTAGCGTTGTCACGTTATTTTACTGTCTGCACTTACACTACCAGCTCCTCATGTGAGAAGTTACAAGTTACCCCAACATAAAGGTAATTACCACCCGATTTACATAGCTTTCTGTCATTACGAAATCATTTAATTTAAGCCATAGGTTTTGGCCCTATTTGTATGTGTATCCAAAGGCTGCTGAAGCGCACGGGAAGTTTCTTTCCCCTCGTTTCAGTGATTGGTAGCCTACATCATCTGGGTGATGGCTTCGAATATGTGTAGCATTTTTTCCACTCACAGCTGCTACCCAATGCTGAACAACGCCGACACACAATTTCATCTTATCCACCACTCTTTCGCCTGTACTAACGTTACTGTAACTGAAGTTCTCAAACTTGCGATCTTAAAGAGACCTCATATTCCCATTGTTCCCGAATATGAGATACAGAGGGATTGAGTGTATCCATTATCTGTAAATAAATCATTGACTTGTAAGTAGCGGAAAAAGTGGGCATTGGTCAGCTCATATTTTGCAGACAGTTGTTCAAAACTCGCAAAAGTATTATCAATATATAAATCCCTAATGCTATGTATACCTTTGTCATGCCAGGTTTGGAAGCCTTTATCTAATAAAGATGGCCGGAAAAGGTGGTTATTTACTATAGGAGAGTGGGAAGAGATGCTCTGGATACCCAAGCATTTTTTGAATTGTTTCAGAATGTGTAATGACTGAGTTACCATTACATTTCCACTCACATTATTAACCGTTGGTGGCAGGGATGCACAGAGTAAAGCGGGGAGTGAGGCCATCCTTAAAAATATTTTTGTTTGCAGTAACAGCCAAAAAAAAAATAAAAATGGGTCGGTAGGTAGGTCAATATTTTTTTTTCCAAGATTCAAAGTAAAAAAAAAAGTACAATTTTGGTCATGGTGATTATGTAAGAATGAATTTACACAAATGTGCATATCGTGACGTAACTGACTGGGTCTTCAACCCGTGCCTTCAGGCGCACCATTGCAAACCTCATTCTGATGCAGGTTATATAGACCAGCCTTTCTCAAACTTCTTTGACCTGAGGCCCGGTCATGGCAGACTTTGGGGTCATAGGGCTCATCTACATGTACCCAGAAAGAAGGCTACAATAGCTCTTGGCCACGTTATATTGAAATTTGACTATACAATACTCAATGCTATACAGTGTATTATACAGTCTCTGCTCTGTTTCTAAGGAAGTTCCAAAAAACAACGTCGTTCTATTAAGTTTCGTTAAATAAATAGCCTTCCAACAGGTTGAAGCGGAGCTTTGATACCAACGTTATCGATTAGTTTCAGTTTCTCTCGCGCAGACGCGCATTGAATGAATGCTCATACCACCACTTAATTGTAGGGCTCCATGTTTAATGACATCGATAGCAAAAACGTTTGTTTTCTTTTTTCGTCGATCCGCGGTTTCTTGATCAACTGCGCAGCAAATTATCAGATGAAGCACCGGGCCTACTTTCACTCCACGACTCCGCGGACCAGCAGTCTCCATGTTGCGGACCCATATTTTGAGAAATGCTGAATAGACCACAACCAATTTCAATACTCCGACACGGTCACCGTTAGACTAGGGGGAGAAGGGATGAGAAAAGATCTGGCCACAGTTCTTCCAGAACTTCGTGCCAAGTAAAAGCGTTATCAGTTTGTGTGAATGAAACGAAGCGTAGGCCATAATGTGACATGCGTAAAACCAATGGTGTAGAGATGACGCCACAGGGTTTTATTTAAGTGAGCTACGTTTGCATGTAGGCAATTTATATTCACAATACTTGGGCCTACTAAAAGAAATATTATTTTATTGCATTTGTATTGGTTGTTTAGAGTAAAAAAAAACAATCGGTCGGTATTAACGCAAGTTTACAACCGGCAAGTCGGTCGGACTAAAAGGGGAAAAAAATAAATATTTGGGTCGGTTCTAAATTGACAGGGTCGGTCGGGTTACTGCAAACAAAAATATTTTTAAGGATGGCCTGAGTGTGGACTACTTGTGGCTCGTTCGATTTGAAGCCACGCAGGAGCAGTGCCACTCCAATCTTTCAACCATAAAGAGATAGCATTCAGATTTGCAGCCCAATAATATGAACGGAGGTTTGGTAAGGAAAGTCCACCACAGGTTTTTGGTCTCTCCAAAAATTATTTCCTTATGCGTGCTGATTTATTATTCCAAATAAAAGGAAAGATTGTTTGATTAAATGCCCTAAAAAATGTCAGTGGTATAAAAAAATAGGTACAGCTTGAAATAAATAAAGATATTTGGGTAGTATGTTCATTTTTACAGAGTTTATTCTCCCAATAAGGGATAATGGTAAAGTGGACCAGCTTTTGATGTCTTTTTTGGTCTGCTCCAGAAGAGGGGCAACATTTTTCTTAAATAAATGATGGTAGGACTTGGTAACTTCTACTCCAAGATATGTAAAAGAGTCACCTGAGAGCTTAAATGGTAGGTTGGGATATTTTTCGGCAGTTTTATTAATGGGAAAGTACTCGCTTTTGTTATAATTAATTTTGTACCCTGATATTTTTCCAAAGTTCTCCAGGACAGTTAGAGCTTCAGGTATGCTCGCGATAGGATTGGTGGTATATAATAATAAATCGTCTGCATAGAGTGAGACTGTGTGTGTTAGGCCACCACGCACAATACCTTGAATGCGACTATTGCTTCTTAGAGCTATTGAAAGTGGCTCTATAGTTAGAACAAAAAGTAGTGGACTTAGTGGATCTCCTTGTTTGGTCCCCCTGTGTAAAGAAAAGTAATCAGAGGAGACTGAATTGGTATAAACTGATGAAGTTGGGTCAGTATATATCAACTTAATTAGTTTAATGAACTTACGGCCAAATCCAAATCTAGACAATGTATGGAAAAGATAGTCCCATTCGACCCTATCGAATGCCTTTTCGGCATCAAGTGATATTACAGCTTCTGGAGATTTACTAGGTTTAGTATATATAATGTTAAACAGGCGCCTCAAATTAAAATAGGACTGCCTGTCCTGGATGAATCCAGTCTGGTCTTCTGAAATTAAATAACGAAGGGCTGACTCAAGGCGGAGTGCAATAACTTTTGAGAATACTTTACCATCACAATTTGTCAAACTGATGGGTCTGTATGATGAACAGTCAAGCGGGTCTTTGTTTTTTTTCAGCAGTAGTGTGATAGATGCCTGACGGAGGGTGGGCGGGAGAATTTTATTTTTTAGTGCTTCCTTATAGACTGAGAGAAGAAGAGGGGCGAGTTGGTCCTTACATTTTTTGTAGAATTCTGTGGGGAATCCATCAGGGCCAGGGGCCTTACCACTTTGTAGAGACATTATTGCAGTTAATATTTCTTCTTGTGTGATTGGCTGTTCTAAGTTCACCTTGGTTTCAGAATCAATTGTAGGAATATCTAAATTAGAGAAAAAAGTGTTGAATTGGTGCTGATCAGGTTCTAGGTCTGAGGAGTATAAGTTGGAGTAAAACTCTCTGAATTGATCATTGATGGCTTGATGATCCTCAGTTACTGAGCCATCAGATAATGTAATTTGGGAGATGACATGAGATGCTGCTTTTTGACGAAGCTGACTGGCCAGTAATTTGGAAGGTTTATCGCCCTCTTCGTAGAATCTAGAGCGGGATTTAAAGATTAACCTTTCTGCCTCAGTAGTTGACAAAAGATCAGCTTCAGTTTGCAAGCCTATTCTCGCCTTGACCAGATCTGGAGTTGGAGAAGCCGAAATGCGGCTATCCAGAGCCTTAATTCTAGAGAACAGATCTGCAAAGTTATTTTGGTGAATTTTTGTGTAAGCATTATGAGCAATGATCTGCCCTCTAAGATATACGGGTCAGTGACGTGACGCCTACATTTTTACTTCCGGGAGCTATTAATTTCATATTTTTGCAAAATAATTGTGGAATCTTGTTTAAATGCATGTATCCTACATCACTCTTCTACATACAAGTCATAATTGTGTGAAAAATTTAAAACTGGCTGACTTTTATAGTGATAAAGAGGTAAAATGTCCTTCGGTAAAACGGCACTCGCTTTATGTCAATGAAGACAAATGCAATTAAAATTGTTAAAAATATTTCAAAATCATCACATTTTCTCTTTGGCATATTTTTTCAAGTCTTTAGATAAACATTGTAAAGTATTTGCAATATAGATCATTTAAAAACACTATTAATATTTAAAACACTTTGTTCCGCAAAGACACATTTCCCCTAATGTCATTCAGTAAAACAAAGACGAGATGCCATTTTAAACTGTAGACTCATGGCTCAAATCATGTGACATGTGATGTCATCATTCAGAAGACCCCTGAAGACCACCCAAGTTGAAGGTAAGTTTAAAAT
Organism: Alosa pseudoharengus; assembly: GCF_046254945.1. NCBI lineage: Eukaryota > Metazoa > Chordata > Actinopteri > Clupeiformes > Clupeidae > Alosa > Alosa pseudoharengus. The sequence goes on along the minus strand of NW_027468630.1, from coordinate 36,305,139 downwards.
TTTGCTCCTAAATATCAGTTAATTACACCTTTTGTAAGCGTTGTACCATGTGTCACAGATTTGAGTGTCATTTGGTCAAACATTATTTAAGTGTTTATAAAGTTTGTGATTTTTAAAAAGTGCATTTAAATATGAAATTTTAAGTTTAATAGTCAAGGTCAAAGTCAATGTTGATAATAGGTGGCCATCTACTGCCTGTCAGCAATGAAAAAACAATAAATCTGTCACTCGGCAAAACGAAATGGCATGCCGTTTTCCCGAATGACAATGCATTTAACTGAATTAGAAATCAAGCATTGGCCGTCATATCTCTGCATTGCTTTGACGCATCAACTCCAAAGTTGGCCAGTAGACTTGGGACCCCATCCTGAGGGGGGAGGGGGAGGGGGGGGGGTGCGCAATCAATGGTGACCTTTGACCTTTGCTTATATCTTAACAACTTAGATTGCTTATATCTCAACAACTCTTTCATGTATTTAAACCACATTTCGTACTTCCAAATTCCAAAGTATTCACCCAATGCAGACAATCAACAAAACAGGAAGTGTTCCCTGCAAACAGGAAGTAAACAGGAAGTAAGCTTATATCTCAGCAACGCTTCCATGCATCAACTTCAAACTTGATACTTGGACTTTAGAAGTCATCCTGAAGGGGATACAATAAATTGGTTGACTTGACCTATGGGGGGCGCTATAATTTGATAACATAGCTCGTATCTTAGTGATGCATTGACAAATTAATTCGAAACTTGGTAAATAGATGAGGGACCCCCTTCTGAGGACGCTTACAAGTATGGTTATATGTAACTACCAGAGGGCACTAACTGTGCTGCACAACCCCTGCTGCTTGCAGTTTATTCAAAATGATCCAACTCAGCATTGCTAGTTGTAACACATACAATTTTTTTTTAACAGATGCCTCTTTCCAACAAAGAGAGGGGTGCACGTTTCCGTGCAAAGATAAAGGCAGATCCTGCTGCAAGACAGGCGAGACTAGAAAAGAGAAAGCAAAGGTATAACTGTGACAGTGTATGGGCATATTATACATGCATGCATAAATACGTACAATTAATAAATAAACAAATGTATTGCAGGTATCATCAGCGGAAGCAAACTGGGCAATATGACTATCTGTCCATCAAAGCATTGACAGCATCTGCAGCAGCAAAAAGGAGAGAACAATGGAGGTTGAATCAGAGACTACGTAGGGAAAGACAAAGACAAATGGAAGCTGTGATGAACCTCACACCAGTATCTGAGGACTCTCTGGTGGAGCCTGCACAGCCTGACCTTCCTGAGCCACATCTGCGCTCCTCACCTCCTGCACCAGGGCCATCCCTGCGCTCCTCACCTCCTGCACCAGGGCCATCCCTGCGCTCCTCATCTCCTGCACCAGGGCCATCCCTGCGCTCTTCACCTCCTGCACCAGGGCCATCCCTGCGCTCCTCACCTCCTGCACCAGGGCCATCCCTGCGCTCCTCACCTCCTGCACCAGGGCCATCCCTGCGCTCCTCATCTCCTGCACCACGGCCAATCTCATCCTCAACACCTGATAAGGTTTTAGAGGCAACAAAGAAACAAGCTTCCAGCCGCCGAAGTGACCATCGCATTCGGAAACTGAAGGAGGAAATGGAACGACTGAAAAAAGGCCTTCTGAGAGAAAAAAGAAGGGCGGATAGATTCCGCAAAACATTACAAAGACTGAGGAATCCAAAATCCAAAGCAACAAGTAAAATTAACAAGTTAAAGAGTGTCAGAAAAGCTGCAGCAACAAGACAAAGTGTTGTGGAATTTCTCACCCGTGATGAAAACAGTCGTCTCCTACCAGGTAAAAAGGACACCGTCACTCAGAATAAGGTCAGGAAACAGCGTCGTGTTCTTACCAAGTCTCTCAAAGAGCTGTACAAAGAGTACAAGTCAAACTTAGGAAGTGAACACACTATATCCTACAGGCAGTTTGTCCGTCTTCGCCCATTTTATGTCACGGAGCCTAAAGCTAGTGACCGCAACACATGTGCTTGCTTCGATCATGAGAATGTGAAGCTTCTTCTGGACAGAATTCATCAGAGTGGATTTATAGGGAGTAAAAGCATTTCCGATGCACTCGTCCAAATTGTGTGTGATGTTAAAAAAAAAAAATGCATGTTCAAGGCAGTGTGCAAAGTGTTGCTATTCTGAGATAGAATTAGCCATCCCACAAAATACTGGACTGGTTACATGGCACCAGTGGCAGAGGGAGAGGGTCTGCTCAGAGGGAAAGACCTTTTCCCATTTTGTGAAGAGAGCTTTGACAGGAAAATGGGAGGATCTCCTGAAAAGCTTTAATGAAAAACTCGATGCACTGGCAAAGCACCAATACATATGGATATATCAAGTGGAACAGTGTAGAGCCCTCAAAAACAGCCTCCAAGACCATGAGGCTGTAGTCCACATGGACTTTTCGGAGAATTATGCCTGCAAGTTGAATGTTGAGGTTCAGTCTTTTCATTATGGGGGTAGTCGAAAACAAGCAACTATACACACATGCATGGTCTACACATCTGGAATGTCCCAAGCTTATGCCACCATTTCCGACTCCCTCAGGCATGATGAACGGGCAGTATGGGCACATCTGAAGCCGGTGTTGGATGACCTCTTATCCAACAAAACAATTACTACTGTACACTTCATGAGTGATGGCCCACTGACCCAATATAGGAACAGAAAAAACTTCTACCTCATGTGCACCTTGCCCTTCCTTCGTGGCATTCAGGAAATCACATGGAACTTCTCAGAGAAGTCCCATGGAAAGGGAGCACCAGATGGTGTTGGTGGGTCCATTAAAAGAAGTGCAGATGCATTTGTACTGCAAGGAGGAGAAATCCAGCACCCACAAGAACTATTTTCCTTTCTGGAAAAATCCAACTCAAATGTGAAGTTCCAGTGGGTATCAGAAGATGACATCACTCGAGTGGATGAGGCAGTGCCTGATGCCTTACCAGTTGTTAAAGGCACCTTGGGGATTCACCAGATCACCGCAGACACCCCTGGAAAAATTGTTCACAGGGAGGTGTCCTGTTTTTGCCACCGGTTGGGATCTCCCTGTGGATGTGACTCACCCTCCATCCTTGATTTTAATTCTGGAAAAGCTGCATCCACACTCACAACAAAAGAGCAAGAGATTGCTGGGAAGATGGTGATCGTGTCCTATGACAAAAAGCCTTTCGTGGGGCAGGTCCAGAAGGTTGTTGGTGAAGAAGTCGAGGTGTCCTGCATGCAGCAGATTGGGACAAAGAATAACTTTGTATGGCCCCAAATCCCAGATGTTCTCTTTTACTTTCAATCAGATATCAAAGCAATCATCTCTGAACCAGAGCCATCAACAAGTCGAAGCTCAAAATTGTCAGATGAGGACTGGGACAAATTCCTTTCTGTTTGAAAAACAAACAGCACTCCTTCAGTGGTTTTGTCTTTGGGTTGAGACTGTGGGTGTGGGGAATCCCTCAGTGGTTTAGTGTTCAAGATGGATTCAAATGTTCTAAAGAAAAGCAGTCCTGGTCCAAATTGTCAGGTGTAGCAATGGATCTTTTTAAAATTAAAAGCCACAGAATCAGTTTTATAAATTCTCAAATGCATTGTGATACAGTATGCAATCCTGAAATATTTTAACATTTTAATATCAGAAATGAAATGCCATGAGATGTGCTTGTTCTGGAAGATAACAACATTATTGTTCTTCTATTCTGATCTTTTGCAAGATAATAGGCTATGTGTTGATAATATTGTTCTTCTGTATGTTGACAAAAACTGGTATTCAGTATTTTTTCCTCAATAAAAGGTTCACTTAAGAAGCCTTTGTATCTTTTGCATTGCTAAGCAGTATCCCATAACTGATTCAAGTCTCTGATTAGGAAATGTGAGCAACAAATGACAATTGTTAGGGAGATTTTACAATTTACAACTTTGCAAACAAATGATAATGCAAGTTATGATATAAAAATAAACAGTCACATTCCTCATTCTTGAACCCCTCTAGATGCAGAATTAGCCTACATCAGTGCACAAGTTCAAAAATTAAGTAGGAAACTGAATCAAAGTAGTCCTGTCATTTGGTAAAACAAAACGTCATATGGTAAAACAGTGGAATTATTCAAAATTAAATACAAAATGTATAACATAATGTGATAATTCAAATACATAACACAATTACTGTATGAATGGTTATATAATATGAAGTTTTACATAATTTGGCTCCATTTTTTACTTTTTATAGGAATAATGTTAAAAAATGTTGACGGATTGCGCGCTTTATCCTTAGAAGACAAAATATTATATAAGTGCTTTAATAATATGGATATTTTTTGGCTATTTTTTGGCTAGCCATGAATTCAGTATCAATCAACATCTGCATTATGGATTATTTGTGATTGGGTCATTAATGCTGATTTTAATATATATGGCAAACAATCTGTTTTACCGAATGACATTTTTATGGTGTAAATACAATTAATTGCAATAAAAAGACAAACAATTACATTTTTTTCAATGGGCACATACTAAATCAAAAAGTTAACATCTTATAGTATTCAAAAAATTTTGAAATTGACTTGCTGTTATATTTTTATTTTTTTGATGTTTTGAAAATCTAAAACGTCACTGACCCATACCTTAACTGCTTCCCATAATGTTGAAGCTGAGACGTCATCAGTAACATTTGTATCTAAGTAGATATCTATTTGTTCTTCAACAAACAAAACAAAGTCAGAGTCAGCAAGCAGAAGTGGATCAAGCTGCCATGACCGTCTTAGCCTTTGAGATGGGAGTTTTATAGTCATACTAACAGGGGCATGATCAGAGATCATAATTGGATTATAATTACCCAGGAACAACTCTTACTTGAACAAATCAGGGTCACCGTAGTCAGAGACTTTCTAATGTGGAGACACAGCACTGCATGGGGCTAGTTTGTCACGGCAATATGGCCGTTGTCTACACATATCCCACCCCTTCCTCGGCAAAACGTCGACATGTGAATACATTGAGCCAATCATGTGGTGTGATGTGAATATATTGAGCCAATCATATGGTGTGTTGTGGAGACATCGTGCCAATCATGTGTTGTGATCTCGCTGCTGGAGCAAGATTGGTGTCGTGAAGCCTTGCACACGCGCAGTTCGACCCAAAGACTGTGCCCGATGAGTGCCCATAAAACGTTGGTATATGGCCGCCGAGTGGAGGGACTTGCCTAAAAGGACTTTGCTGTAGTTAAGTAGCAGTAGGCAAAATGAACAAACAAAAGAGTATAAGGTACAAACAAACAGACAAACCATGGATATAAGTTACAAACAAACAAACAGACAGACAAACCACGGATGGCCCTCTCACAGCCTGAAATAGGCTAATACAAAAAACAAATAACTGAAGGGAAAACATTGGTCAGACACTAAACCATGTGCATTTCCTCTCTTTAATCTGGTACGCCCTCCAAATGAGCCTGGGACAGTTGGTCATGGCTAAAGTTAACACCATCTTGGTCACTGTGATGCTAAGCACTAGTCCTGGTGTGGACTACGCACTGTAAAAAATACAACTTGCCTTTATAGTACTGCCAAATAACTTTTCTGACTAAACAGAACTCAAATAATCAAATAGTGTAGTAAAACTCATTCTCTCTACAAGAGAAGTTTCCCAAAGTTCACTGAACTTTTTAGTCAAATTGGTGCAAGCACATTGTTTCCTAACGTATCAAGGCGACCTGTGGGCTGCAGCTTGAATTTGTCAGGAGGACAGAAGCCAGACACCTTCCCTACCTGTATGCAGCGTGGAGCAAATGACAACAGCATTGTCAAAGGTAAGTAAGGCATTTAGTTTTATCCAATTGTTATGATAGTCAGTCTTTCTCGGTGTCGTGTTGCTTTAGCTAAACTGATCTGACTGCCCACATTCCGTTAGAAGCTATCACTAGCTAACGTTAGTGATGTGTAGTTATGACTGTGAATGTTAGAAGCTTGCAATGTTCTGGGAAGACATAACTGATAGCTGCTAATGCTGAACAAGGATGTTCCTAAAACATTCACTTTCAGGAACAACTTTGTGTAAAATGGATGTCAGCAAGGAACGTTCTTGGAAATAGTGTGGTGTTGTTGAAATAGTAGCTATTAGGCTAAGCTAGCCTGCTAGCTAATCTTAGTGGCTAAATTCCACAACTAGTGATAGCATACAGCTCAATTAGCTGCTACAGCTTAATTATCAAGGCAATGCAATAGTATAATTGTCTGGTTAGCTATTTCCCTGTTTTGCTGAAAACATGTATGTTCCTAAAATATTAACCTTTATAGAAAGACCTTTGTATTGGATGCCAGCGAGGATAGCTATCTCACTGTGGAGTAAGCTAAACCCCTGATTAAACCTCACTCCCGCCCAAAGTTTTTAGCAATGTCTTCCAACTGCTGCCACTCGATCTGCAGAGGCGCTGCATATAGGTTGAAAAAAATGAAATGGCAATGTAATTTTTAATGCAACATATGTCAATAGAATGCAGGCACATAAAACAATGGCAACCCCACATTCGCCGATCACGCTCCCTTAAAAAATGCTTGATCAGAGCCAACAAATGGACAAGTTATAGCTTCATCACTACGTAAATGTCCTCCAAGATGTTTAAAAAAAGTCCACTGCACTACAAACCTATATAAAAAAAAAAAAACAATTTTCTACTCTTGTTTGTTGTTGCAGACTCTTCTGTTGCTATGCAATGTAAGGAGTGTCCATTTTCTCACCCGGAGAGACCCTCCTGACCCATTACAGGCTTCAGGGAAAAAGCTGGCTCTCCCTCCACCCCCAGTGCGTGTGCATCTTTAAGACTTCAGGTAAGCTTACATTAAAATTTTATTTGGCACGGTACCATGCAAAAGACAAATCACCTCAGGTCGAAACTACATTCAGTTGTCAATACTGTACATTCCAATGTGATTGCAGTGCAGTGGACTTTTTTAAACATCTTGGAGGACATTTACGTCGTGGTGAAGCTATAACTTGTCCATTTGTAGGCTGCGACCATAGCATTGGCAATGTACAAAACTTTGCGACACACAAAAGTAGGAAGCACAAACACTTCATAATTAGGGAACTCGGAAATGCAGTAGGTGCACCAGTTAATGATGAACTCAACGTGTTTTAAAATGTATGCAAATTATCGCATATTTAATTAGATACTGCCTAATTTGCATATGTAAACACTAAATTACAGAAAACTTGTAATACTTTTTTTTCTCATATTAATGTAAGTAATACATTAATATGAGTATAAGTAATACAACTGGGAAAGTTTCATAGTGATATCTGCTAGTTAAAAATGTTATTCACCTGTAGTGTCTCGCCTTAAGTAAAAAAAGAATTAAGAAGACATCTGAGCTGCACCGGCGTTCCTCTCCTTCTCTTTACATTTTCTGTCCTGGCCTGGTTGCACCAGATGGTCGCTAAAAGGCACACGTGCGGAGAACTAATTTAATTTAATTTAGTTTTTGCAAATTTAGTGATGTAGTTCTGTGCTTTTCCACCAAGGATGCAGATGCTGAGGAGGACTAGAGGCATGAAAATTGGAATCTTGACCGTCATTGAAGACGACCACGCCATGAAAGCACCGGACACTGTCACCAATATCGCCATCGTCCTGGAAGAGACTGTTATGGAAGGACATCAAGGATCTTCCATCTGCACTGGCCTACATATGCGGACTCCTGCATGACATGGGGTGCCAATACTTATGACCCCTGTATTTTAAGGAAGAACATTTATTTATTTATGATACATTATTCATTCACAAAGAAAATTGGTGTTCTTATATGTTGGATATTCCCTCATTTTTTAACTTAAGGCATTAAGATCAATTTCCAAAAGATGATTTAATATTCTTCTTTTTAGTCAGCGTTTGCAGAGGTGCCAATAATTCTGGAGGGTACTGTAGGTCAGGGGTGTTCACACTGGCTAAAAATAAAAACATTGTTTGATCTATTTGGATTTTTGAGTTGTTATTTACACTTGTTTTTGGTTAGAGTCAATGTATTAGTTAGCATTAATATATATTTTCAAGTTGGGAGCATTTGTTGATTCAACTTGCTTATTTAAGTTCTTTACTGTCAAGTAGAACTTACTCAAAAAAGCTAGTGAAAAGCTCCCTCCCGATACCCCCATGAGGCTGTGGAGCAGTCAGTGCTGGTGGGCTGGATGAATCTTGACTGGTGGGAACAGGTTCAAGCTCGGAGCGATGCATGGTCTTAAGGGGGCCCTCTTCCCCACGGCCTGATTTTATATGTGTGCCAGTTCCATCCAGACACTCCACAATTTCATACTTGGTGGACACCCATGTTATGTATCTTGGATTTTGTGGCAACCGTGAAAATGGTTCTTGCAAAATGTACATTACATTTAGCAGACACTTCTTGACCAAAGTCACTTACATAGGCTACTGTATGTCAGCTATCCCAGATAACAATGTCCTTTGGGCGGGATCCCATAAAAGCCTTTAGATCCGCCTGTAGCGGACATACGGTATCTGACTGTGGGCCAGATCTGCACCTGATAGAGGTTTCAGCTCTGCTAGCAACTCTGTTTTATCACCGGTTTACAGATTTGTCCCAGGTCCGATTTTCGCAACTTCTGGAAGTCAGGAGATGCGTTTAGAATACAAAACACTGATTTGGCCCAAACCTGGATTATATGAGCCTGGCTCCCACTGATTATATTCGTAGGCTAATGCACGTTTAGTTCCCATGTTTTGTTCCCATATTTGCATGTTCACACTTATGTAGCTTCAAGTTGTTCAATATTCATAGTTCATATTGTTCAATTTTCACTTCTTCAAGTTCACGTTTTTCACATGTTTAAGAGATCGTTACCTTCACTGTTCATACATAACTGGAGCTAGTTCTTTTCAAGTAATGCATGCACAACACATGGAACATGGAAACCCCGAACCCCCTCCGCCGGTCCGTGAAAAAAAAAAAGGAATCAAACCGGTCCATGGTACATAAACGGTTGGGGACCCCTGTTCTATGGGATTTCCATGGTGACGTAAATTCCATGATGATTAACTAGAGACGACAAATACATTGATGTACATAGGCTTCCGTAGTCCACTTTCCTGTAGGAGAGAGGTGGCAAGATGGCGGCGGAGCCTATTAAGACCGAAATTCTCACCATTTTTAAAAGGCTGAGATCAGTTGCAACAAATAAGGTATCAGACTGTGTTTGTATGTCAACGTTGTGTGTTTCCTGTTTAATATAATGTCCGTCTATAGACTTGGAAATTGATTGTTTTATTATTTGTATAGGGCGAACGTAGTTTAACAAGCCGGTAGGTAGCTGATAGCTACACTGTGTAACCGGGCCTTGGTCTTTGGATGTTGGCTTAGGAATAGCCATTTGGCTAACTGATTTACGTTGATTTTAGGGCAAATAACGATACTTGCGGTAGCTAGCTTGCTAGCTAGCAAAGTTAGCTTCTTCGATGTCATGGGACAGTGCCAATGCTATGCTACAGCCACGTATGCTTTCCGTAAAATAAGCCCATAATGTTAGCCATCGGTAACGTTTCCTCGCTGACTTAAGCTAGGCATAATAATGATCTAATGTTATGGAAACACTAATTTAACCTAGCTAGGCAGTGATGTATGTTTCCTAAAAACACATTCATCAAAATGTCACAATATGTCAACGTTTTAAATTAACGTCCATAATATGAATAACATGTTACCACTTTAACGTTAGCAGCTACCAAATTAGCCATAGCAGGCTACCAGCGTTTGTACATAGCGTTAGATGAAGTGGATCTTTGCTATTATCAACCACCATATGTTTTTTTGTTCATGTGTCAGTAACATTAACGTTAATCGTCACTTGGAGAAGATTTAGACAAAGTAGTAATCACATATGAATCAAGTGGTGTGAAGTTTGTATGTCATTGTATGTCTTTCTAAAAAAATAAATAAATAAAAAAGTAATGCTAGTTAAGTTCTCTGTATGCCTATGGATGTTATGTTACATTCCCGTGTTAAAGAACACATTTTAAAGTTAATACTGGACAGCAGACACTTTGGGTTGAATGTAAATATAGCTAATTATCTTGACCCGTAAACACAAAACATAAAATGCTTAGTGCCTGTGTGGGAACGTTAGCTAACGTTAGCCTTGACACTATGACAATGCCTTGTTTAATATTAAATGTAAGGTTCTTATCGCTGCTTGGGTTATTTTGTCTCTGTTCTGAATAAACTAACAGCATGTCACAAATCTATTGAATATCTTAACTGTGCTTTCCGCACTGGTTTGTGGTCACGTATAGATGTTAGCTGGCTACATAAACAAATCATGATATTGCATTACAGCTAACTATTAGCTAAGTTGCACAGACTGAGATGTTATGTAAGCTAGCTAGTGCAACGTTGACACGGCGCAGTGGTCTCTTTTGTTAGAGTCTAAGTTGTCTGTGTTGTTTTTGTGATTGTGCTTAGGCTTGTTTTGACTGTGCTGCTAAAAACCCAAGTTGGGCAAGTATTCCATATGGAGTTTTTCTTTGCATTGACTGCTCTGGGATCCACCGCTCATTAGGGGTCCATCTCAGCTTCATAAGGTACGGCTTCCATTTTTGAACTTTATATCTATCTACTTTAAGTTTAAAGGTTTGCATTTATTCATTTAATTTCAAGGTATTGAAGTATTGAAATTAAATGTTTGCTTGGAATGAAAAAAGCAAGGGGAAAAGTCAAAATTTCAAAGACAAAACCTCAGTTTCCTCAAAAGTAGGCCTATTGTGAATTTCAGATCCACTGAACTGGACTCCAACTGGAACTGGTTTCAGCTGCGATGTATGCAGGTTGGAGGAAATGCCAATGCTGTGAGTGTTCACAAGTCTTTGTCTCCTTCCTGTGTTGACCCCTTTGCACTTTTGTAAGGTACTGGGCCATTGCTGTTTGCACACTCATTTGTCACTCAGAACACTTTTGATTCTGTTAATGTTCATGGCTACAGATGGCATTTTTCCGCCAACATGGATGCACCACTAATGACACCAATGCCAAGTACAACAGTCGTGCTGCACAGATGTATCGGGAGAAGATTCGTCAGCAGGCCAATGCTGCTCTTTCAAAATATGGGAGTGAGGTAAGGTTTTGATCCCAGCATGTTCCTACCAAATGTACTTGAATTAAAATAGTAACGTGGTAGTATTAACATGCAGGCTTTTTTGCTTGCTCAGTTTTTCCTCGGCCTGGAAATCCACGATTTAGAATTGACTGGCCAAGCAAAGTGGTTGCATGCAATGTTGTATGTTCCCAATCATACTAGGTTTTGTGCACGGATAATCAAATAATCGATTAACCATTCTAGATAGGCTACAACACAAGTATTGATAACCCTATTCAGTTACCGCGCCGCTCCTGGAATTCAAGCGCCACTGCAAAAAAGCCTAATTAAAAAAAAAAAATAGACGCAAGTGAACTTCAGGAACAGCTGCCGTTCGTTCAGGTTTCATGTCAACAAATAATAGTAGGCTAACGTTGAAGGCGCAGTCAGGGATTCCACAGGAGATCACGCTTGTTTGTGTTTATGTTTAAGTTTATTAGCAGACGCAATTTTTTGCAAAAAAAACGTAGGCTACAGTATGTTAACCAAGGAACCAAATTAAACACGCCAGCGAGATAGCTCGCCCCCTACCTTCAGTAGCCTATTCCCAGATAAATTCCACGCATTGTTTAGTTTTTGTTTGTGATGCAGGCAATGCTTTCAAGCCCTGTGTTGCTAACATACCTAGGCTGTGAAACTAAGGTCTAGCTAGCCTATTGGTGGGTTTAATTGAATTTGAGTAATAGGATACGCAACCATTTACATCTGAGATAGTTTGTAATTCCTGTAGAGCTTACCAAAATTATAGATATGATACAAGACACTTATCTGCTATAATCCAAGATAGATTTTCTTCGAGTTTTTGACCATTTATTTTACCAAATGACATGGGAAACCATAATTCATTTCATCCACATATTCTTATGCACCATATGCACAACAACGCTACTAAGTTAGCTTAAACCCGTGAGAATCAAGCAAGCGTCACAGCATTAAAATGACATCAATTCGACCAATACAGTGTAATGACATGAAAGAAGTTTATATAGTTTATACAGTGCTGTGCAAAAGTTAAGACACCCATGCTGAAATTGACTAAAGGGAGGAACAAAAAACATATTTTGCCTTTTGTCTTAATGCCTTAATAAAAAAAAAAATATCAATCATTTTTTAATGTATCATGTATCGTAAATAAATAAATGTTATTATATATAAATGTCTTAACTTATGCACAGCACACTGTATATTCTAAATAGTAATAGTTTGTACAGTGGCCTACAGTGTACAGTTGTACAGTGGCTAATACTAATAATGTAAATGAAAAAGGTGAAAGAAAAACATGAATAATCCTGTTCAAGTACTGCAATAATCATGCTTTGTAATTTCTTTCACAAAATCCACCAGAAGTCACCATTTAAGGAGTTAATTTTTTCTCTTTTCTTGGGGGGGGGTCAACAGCACCGCTGCTGGAAAAAAATCTAGGGGAAACACTGCATAATTAGGACAGAACAGGCATGGCCTTTAATTAAAGAACATTGTCTATCATGGCAGCATGTAAGACAATAAAGCTTTTTGAATCTTTAATCTTGAATCTTATGCTCTTGATAAAGAGCCCTAAAAAAAAACAGTGTTGGTAGCGCAAATTCTGACTAATAAACAAAATAACTGTCAGTTATTTAAATGATTTAAATGATTCCTCTGCACACCACTAAACCATTTAGATATGCCCCATGTCAGGGCTGTTTGGTTGGATAAACTTTGACCTTATGAGTTGTTGCCAAGGGACAAACTTCACATGTCTGTGCTACGTGATAACGGCTCTTTGAGTGATAAGGGGTTGTATAATCTGTGTGTGTATGTATGTGTGTATATATATATATATATATATGTGTATATATACATTTGTGGTGGTTGGTTTGCAGAATTAACTTGAATGCAACAGTTTATAACAAATTAGCACATCGTGGATATGATGCTAACCAGATTTTAGCACAATTTAGTACAACCTGGAAAATCATTGTGTGGTGGTCAGTGTTGATATTGTGGTGGGCCGCCACACATTAGTCAATGTATGGGAAACACTGTGTATGTGTAACATTCCATTCCTGTGTTTTATTTTTGTGTAGCTGTGGATTGATGCATCAGCAAACACACAGACTCCAGCACCTGAAAAGAAAGAGGCTGATTTCTTTGAAGAGCATTCTCAGGTACTCTTACTGAAATTTAATGTTTAGTATTACAGTTCACAATGCTAAAAAAAAACTTTCATAAGCACTCCAGTGGTCACTTCAGAACAATGACTAATAATAGTAATTCCTAGGTTTGTGTTCTTTGAGGTAAAGCCAATCTGTAAGCTTGTGTTTGTGTGTTGCAGCCTACCAATTCATGGGAGATGGCTTCTCCTGCTTTGTCAGAACAGAATGGAGCAGACACAGCAGTCAGTCATGTACTGGAGCAAGAGGGCCCTAAAGACCCAGAAAGAGCCAATACCCGTACGTCTAGTACCTCAGAATAATGTATTACAATATAGAGAAGCATCCAAATATAAATTCAGTGCAGTGGTGAGGATGATTTCACTTCTCTTTTAAAGAACCAGACGTTGGTCCAAGCATTGAAGGTCTCGCCATTGATCCCAAAGCAAGCATTGGTAAGTGGTGTGATTTGCTAGGCTTTGGTATATGTGTTGGGGGGGAAAAAAGCAAGAAATCAAAAGGTTAGAAGGTTATGACTTGAACAAAAGAAAAGTCTTTCAAGAGATTGCCTAATCACTGAATTATCAATTCTTGACGTCTTTGAATGCCAACTGCAGATGTATGGCAAACTCCTTATGTATAGATACAGTATAGCGAAGTGTGAAGTCTTGCCCACTTTCATTCAGAGCTGCAGGATACAAGTTAATAAGGATTTCAAACAGCTGATTGATGAATAATACTTTGACTTTCAGAATGTAAGATGCAGGTGATTGGTGATTCTAAGAAGAATGTTCTCAGTTGAATGACCCCAGTCTCCAGAAAGACCATAAGGAATTGTAGACTAATTTTTATAATCATGGCAGAATTCTAGGCTTTATGTGATTTGCTCACGTGATATAATCACTTGTATTGTCTTCAAACTGGTCACTTACTTCCACATTCAATACTTACTGATGCAAGATCATTTCGACACCTTAAATTGACTTTGAGTATCCTTAACACACACATTCCCTTGTGTAGCTCACTTAAATTGACTTTGAGTATCCTTAACACAGATTCCCATGTGTAGCTCACACATGATTGGTTGTCTTGTTTTGCCATGTAGATGACTCAATGCGTTTGGCGTCTGAAGAGCCACACCAGTCCAAAGGTGATTGAAATATCTGAGCCTGTTATTGCAGCTCGTTGGCTGACCAGATGTCAGTGGCATGGCTCTGCTCTTGACTGACACTTCACCTGAGCGCTACCTGCCTGCTTTGATCCAACCCACAGTCCTTCCCTGGCCTGTACTAAAACACGTCCTTGCATATAGGCCTAATCAAAATGCTTGATGTCGATATAGGTTCAATTTGTCGTCCTTTGTTGTAGACACCGTATTGTGTGGCGATTACTTTGAATTACAGGCCTGTAACTACACCTGGATCTCCAAACATGCTTAGATCAAGTTCATTGTGCGCTGTGCCTCAGCTGTGTGTCTGTTCTGTTGTGTATGTACGTGATTGATCAGAAGATGGTTTGTCATCTTTACGTGATTAGCTTTGATGTGACCTGTTTGACTTGTTTTTGACATCCTGCCATGAGGAGTTATGTGACGTGCTCACTGCTGTGGGGTTTAGCACAATCCACAGCATTGCGAACATTTCCAACAAAGTTTCCCTCCAGGCATTTTGAAGAGCTGCATGATATCCTCCTCTTGGTTTAGTGAGGCACATAATTACAGAGGGCTTTTGCAAACAAAAGTCAAGAAAAAAAAACTCTTATTAGGGTTCCCACGAGTTATGGAATTTTTTGAATATCATGGAATTAAAAAAAAAAGGAATGTCTGGGGATTTTTCTTGCGAAGTCATGGAATATCAGGGAATTTGTTTTTAGCATGTTCAAAAATTAAGTTGGCATTTATCAAAAATAATATCCATGCCGTATTTTTCCTTCTTGAGTTAATTCACATGCTTCCCCTAATATTGTGGCTGTTATTTTTCTGCTCAGCACAAAGGCAAACTGTTTTTTCCTACACTAAAGGGCATGGAAATTCAGCTTTTGAGGCTGTGGAAGTGAGGGAAAGAATTTCACCTTTGACTTAAAGAAACCCTATGCAAGTCTGGTTATTCCTTCGCTGTTTCTGGGTTTTCACCTGATTTTGGCTCGCATTTTTCACGACATAGCTCCCCCTGCAGCTTCGGTAGCAAGTGACTGCTACGCTAAACCCCCACTAGCTAGCGAGCTAGCCATCAAGAAACCAAGCTAAACACATACAGGGCTCACAATAAAACGGTCGAGCAAACACATTGTTCAAGAGACTATCAAACCACATTACAAAAACGAAGTTCACCCAAGGGTAGGCTACTTACAATTTCAGCAGCAACAAAGCCAAGTTGGAGTCCGTTTTGCAGTCTTCTTAGAAACTACAATCTTACTACATTTTCGAGGCCTTCCGCCGAGTCACATCCGGATTTCTTCGGTCCGAGACCAGAAAGTTGCATATTCGGTTTTTCCACGGAGAAGCACTAGGGGCAGACGAAGCACCCACCAAACGACCCAAAAAGTGTTGTAGAACCATCAGAACGACTCTCAACCTGCATAATTAAGGTCATTTTTGCTAAAATTGTTGCATAGGGCCTCTTTAAGAGTGGGAACCCTTTAATCTTATGTTAAGCAGGTCATCAAATGAAATGAAAATGGTTCTGTATGCTTTTCATGAATTGTCTCACTCTTCTCACTTCTCATTTAACACTCCTTTGAGCCCCTAACAGGAGTCTGCTGCAATCGCTGTTCACTTAAGTTCAAGTGTAGTGAGTTTTAGTGTTGCAAACTGACAAGCATTGCATTTTATTTTCTAGATGTGAAATCATCACTCATTGGAAAGAAGAAGCCTACAACAACAAAGAAAGGGGTAGGCCACTATATGTTTCTTGTCTGAATAAAGCCACTCTGGCACTGTGCTGTCTTTTGGCCAATAGAGGTCACACTAACTTCATATTAGTTTCAGAATAGCTTGTGAGCCTTATCTGCATTCATCAGTTATAAGAGTAAGTGTGTTTGCCGTTCACTGCAGACTAATGCTTATGTACACCGGTCTGTGCTTATGAATTGTTCATGATAATTTCCTAAGGTCAATAATATTTTTTTTCTGCCAGCTTGGAACCAGGAAGGGCCTGGGGGCCCAGAAGGTGAGCAGTAAGAGCTTCACAGAGGTGGAGAAACAAGCCCAGGTGGCGGAGAAGCTCCGAGAGGAGCAGCAGGCCGAGGCTAAGAAGCAGGCCGACGAGTCCATGTAAGTAAAGCAGTCATCGTCAGGTGTTTTATATGCTTACATGATGCACTACTACATTTTGTAGAACAACCTTTTGTTGCAATTAGCAACAAAAGGTTGTTCTACAGGATGCCTCTAATCGCAGATTTGGTTTTAATTGGCTGCTAGGCCAAACGGATCACACAACCATATTGTGCTGGATTGTGCCAGCACAGACCAATGCATGGAGCGAGTTTTTCCATCTTTAGTGCTGGTAAAACAGGTTAATTTACATAGGGAACAGTGCTAGCTAACAGAAGTACTAAGCAAATTATTTATTTCAGTGTTTAACATGGCCTGTAATGTTAGTGTAATGAGACAATTATTTTGTTTAATAAGGCTATGTTAGCCAATGGTAACCTGACTTGCGCCAGATGAATTTCGTTCCGCCTAGCTCAACTCATCCATCTGGGATCGCTCCATTGGAGAGGTGTTTCAGAAGGCTGGGCCTTATCAAAAATCCTTGCATATGATTGGATAAGCCACTTGTCCATCATCTTTATCGTTTCCACCAACAAAAGCCTTCAGAGCCGTTCTCTGATGTTCTTTTAACGAAAACATATTGGGTAGATTGGACAACACGGATGAAATAGCAGCATCAATGTTGACGCTTGCTTCCTCAATGCGAGCCGCCATTGTTGTCTGAATCAAAACAGTCTCCCAGTCGCTTCTCCGCTACGTCATATCTATGAAACTCCCGCTCTGCGTCCTGATTGGCTGTACCATAAAATCTGGTGCCGAAATCACTCCCGACGGAAGCGATCCCAGATGGATGTGAGTGGAGCTAGCCGGAATGAAATTCATCTGGCGAGAGTCAGGTTAAGCCAATGGTGCTCTGTCAAAATATGGGAGCTACATTATTGATTTGATTGTCATCTAGACCAGCTTTGTAATGTCTAACTATGCAGATATAGTTGGAAATTGGCCTTAAGATACCTTGGTTGAATGTAGCATCTTTATCAATACACCATGAAGAAGACATGGACCGTGTAGAGGCCATGACTCAACCTGTTGTTTTCAGTAAAGGTTAACATACATGAAACTAAAATAGCTATAGGCTAAGTACATAGCAGGTCCTTTCTTAAAACCTAGGGAGGCACCACCAGCAGTTTAGGTGTCTCAGCAATGCAAAGGGTCTTTGGACCAGTAAAACGGGATGGTGGCCTAATATTACCTAGTTTGGTTACTGGCTCTAGATTGCAGAAAGAGATGGGTGAAGGGTCTAAATTAAGTTCACAAAAACTTGTGGATGTGTCCCTATGGGATCCATATAAAAATAGTAGAGAACAAGTGAAATGTGGGTTGCCTCATGGACCAATCTTCAGATGCAGTCCAGATTGCAAATAAAACTACCAGCCTTCAGTATTTCTCGCCACTTCAAGTTGTTCTGAGTTTGACTTTGATAATTACGCTTTTTTACAACAGAAAATGGCAGCACTCAATCACTTTACCTGGAACGGTTTCCCTTTTCAGTGATTTTAGATGAAGGAATTTAACCATGAAAATGACATGTCTAACCTCAATTAAGTTTTTAATATATAATTTGATGAGCCATGTGCACTTTGATTAATGTTCTGACTCGTCCACGTTCATCCCTGCAGTGTGGCCTCCATGCGCTTGGCGTACAAAGAGCTGGAGATTGACAGGAAAATAGAGGAGAAGAAAATCCAAAACCTGGAAGGAAAGAAGAAAGAGCAGGCTGAAAGACTGGGCATGGGCTTCGGCCAAAGGAGGTAACAGCTGACGGGTCTTTCCACAATGAGCCCAAACCATCTGATTTCTATCAGAATCTGCATTACTAAAAAAACCTTTTTGTGTTGGCCAGCGCGGTGTCCCATTCTGTGATGTCGGACATGCAGGTGATTGAGCAGGAGACCCCAGTCGGAGCCAAGTCCTCTCCACGATCTAAGCTGGACATGTTCGAAGAGCCAGGGTTCACATCTGGACCTCCCAAGTACGTATTGACTTGTATTAATAAACACAACAGATATTCAGAGCAACATGGCATTCACAATTAGTTAATATGCTAGAGCAGGGATTCCCAAACTGTGGTTCCACCGGTGGTACACGAGCTGCCACTAGGGGTTACGTGAGATGAAAAGGGCAATGTCGGAAAGGTGTTAAAAGATATTTATTAATTAATAATCTAATTAATTCATAAATAATAAAACATTTTTAATCGGGTTATAATGATATGGAAATAGGGCTGCACGATATTAGGAAAACATGCGATATGCGATACCATTATTGAGTACTGCGATAACGATATAATTTGCGATATTTAAATATACTGCTCAATAAAGGTTTTCCACACATATTTTGAAACCTTCCACCCTTTTCTCCATTCTCAAACTACATTCACAGAATGTCTGACAGTTCTTGCAAAATAAAACACTCGCCTCAAAAGTTTTACTTGTGCTCAGAACCAAACAGTGACAGAGTGATTCAGTGTATGATTGAAGTGTTCCCTTAATTTTTTTGAGCAGTATATTTAATGTTTTTTTTTTTCATTCTGCTTGCTGCAAACATACACTGTAGGGTTGGGGGGGGGGGGTAAATGTATAATTACAGAAATAAATGTATAATTTTTAAATAATATAAAATATCATGTAGCCTATATGGCCTGATGAAAGTGGACAGCTAAGAGACCTACTGACTAGGCTATCGAAGTTGTGTGGAAGATCTGCTCCTAATCCTCATAAAAGACGGGTGGACAGCCAATCTGAACACTTGTGCACCAACCAGCAGAATATTCCACATTGCCAGCCTTCGATGGCCCTAGCAAAGAAGCTAGGCCTACTTAAGCTATATCGCGGCAATCATCTCAGTCTGTAACCTCATACAGTACGCTGCGCATCCCACGTTATTAGGCTACCGGCATGCCGACTACGAGGGCAGCGGAAAGTGAAAGTAATTGGGCTGCAATCGCACAGTCCAGAAGTAGGTTAAACAACTTTTACAAATAACGAATCCTGATTACCTCTGTGCTGCTGTCTGGGGCTTTTGCTAAATGCAAATCATGAAATACAAGTCTTACAGACAGTGAAAGACAACTTCTGATATAACGATAACGAAAGAAATTGTTTATTTTAACACGGTGGAGAAGGACGCATTTGCGCTGTGTTTAACACGGCATCCTTCATAAAACCAAAATATTCCCATATAACAGACGTGCTTTTCCTTTTAGTCACTAATTCCTCTTCACCCAAGTGTAGCCTACCTCGCTCGACTCACTATTTTCAGCCATCACGACTTAGCTCCCGCTTTAACACCTAAAACACCACACACCTAAACTGGTAGGGGACGGGCTTCTTGGGCTGCATGACCGCATCAGTTTGGTAAAATATGTTGACATTCAGAATGTGAATACACCATAGACTCAGTGGCGTAACTATAGTAGGTGCAGCAAGTGCAGTCGCACCTGGGCCCGTGACCTCCCGGGGCCCGTCGCTACCCCCGCCCTGCCTCCTTTTTTTTTTTTTTTTTTTTAGAACTTTAGAATGTTAGAGCACGGAGAGTGAAGCGTCACTTCTATCGGAAGATGAGCGCTTAACCGATGCAGAGAGATACTTCAAAGTGCAGGTATTTAATGCAACTCTGGACATCATAATCAGTCAGCTCTCCCAAAGATTTGCAAGTATGCGGGAAACTTGTCATGTGTTTGAGTCTTTACGTCCTATGACCCTTCAACTCGCAGGTGATGATGAACTGCTTGAAAAGGCAAGACGTTTGTCAGACCATTATAGCAGGGACATTGCACCGACATTCCCAACACAACTCCTCTCATTCAGGTCTTGCTTTAAAGCAGAGATTTCACAGAAGTCATCTATTTTTCAACTTGCCAAAATGCTGGTGGTAGATTATGACAGTGTAACATCCACATTCGGGGAAGTGTGTAGTCATGTTGTTTCTGACATTGCCTGTGACTGTGGCAACAGCTAAGCGATCTTTTTCCAAACTCAAACTTATTAAGACCTACCTAAGGAGCAGCATGGGGCAGGAGCGGCTCCGTAGGTTAGCTATCCTGTCCATTGAAAATACGAGAGCCAGAGCATTAAAATATTGGGAACATCGTTGACGATTTTGCACAACGAAAGGCTCGTAAGATGGCCTTCTTCTAATGGCCTAATTCACGCATATTGGGGATTGTATGCATATTAATGATTTTATTTGGTTTCTGGATGGTTAAATAAGTTAGGCTACATTAAGTTTTGTTTCTGCGCAGTGCGAGTTTATAAGCAAGCAATCTTGCAGTTTCAGCAGAGGGTTGAAGAGGCGCATTGAGTGTTCCCATAATTCTATGCGAGTTGATGTTAATGCAGTAATATTAGCTTACCCTGGCCTGCAGGCTGTTAATAAAATTATTTTTTAATGTTTTCACATGTAATGGATATGTAGTCGTGTGTTTTTTATTTGAAATTGTAATCTGTAACTACTAAACTACTTCGGTGCCTCAGGCCCTTTTAATAAACAATTGAAGTCACCCTTAATGTGTATTGCATGTATCAGAGCTAATTCATCCTGGGCCAAAGTTCGTCGGAATGGGGCCCGCGTAGCGCTCTCGCACCTGGGCACACCATTGATTTGTTACGCCACTGCATAGACTGTATGGAATGCGCACGGCACAGAAAATGTATCGAATTTATCGAAAATTAAGTAATCTTTGCGGTATGTCCATCGCAAGTGTTGATATCGCGATAACGATAGATTTTAGATATATCGTGCAGCCCTATATGGAAACATATAATTATAGGAAATAATTTGTAAACTCTATAGTAGGTTATGTTTTCGTTAAAAAATAAGTTACCCACAATGCACATGATTTCCTTCGGGCAGCCAGAATAAATGGCGTGATATAGTTCTGTGACAGTAAAGGCTAGGTAAAAGGCTACGCAAACATGGAAAACTGGCTAAAAACAGGGACACTGTCCAAAAGGCCTAATTAAAGCAATTGAAGAGGAGAAGCGAGAGAAACAGCAGGAAACGGGTAACGATGGGATGGGGCAGAATGATTAAGGCAGTGGAGCGCAGGGGGATAAAAGAAAAGACACAGAAAAAAAGAAAGTATGATGATGCATATCTAGGCCTAGGCTTCACCTGGATTGGAGAGACAGACTGCCCAAAGCCACAGTGCGTGGTTTGCATGCTATCTAACCAGTCTAATGTTCTCCACACTGTTTTATTATTGTGAGCGCTCATAGACCTGAGGGGTATTTCACAAAACCTAGATAAGGGATTAAGCTGGGATTTTTAGGTTATCCTGGATGAATTTAGCCTTGACTTGGTTTCACAAAAGAGATGGCACATAAGTTACCATGGGGATTTATTCTCTGCACCTAGCCTGGTCCCGACCAGGCTAACAGCCAAGCTAAGTTAATTCTAATGGTAATTATGTCGTCTTATTGGTTCTGCTAGCTGTCATTCACATCAGACCTCCATGCTAGTTTTTAAGGAGCTTTATTCCATTTATAAACTATTTGCTAAATGTATTTGCTCGCAAAACAAAACAGATTGTCTGCATACTACCATATGGTTATTATTTTAATTGTGATAGCCTTATAATTATTAACATAGGTTATAGGTACTCATTGTTTGCTTATTTTATTGATAGACGTTTGATGAATAGCCTAGGGCCTACTGTAGTTGATTGGGAGTGGAGGGGCAAGTTTTCGAAGGTATTTTCAACTACAATATTAATATTGGTATATCATACTATGTGCATATTTGAGGTGGCAAGCGCTTTCTTATTGACGTTGCGTTCCAAGACAAGGAAGCACTCACACGTGGGTGCATACGTAAATTTGCATTCAGTTGGTCTACCACGCCTACTCCTGCTGTTTTACAGAAATAGCCATGATTCCCTATTCCAAAAAGGACAACTTTACTTAATTGTTAGTCTATGTCAAAAGCCATTGTTCACTTTGTGTGAATGACGCTATTTTCCGCGTCTTTTTTTATTCCAACCGTGGGCACTTTGGAGCAGAAACGAGAACGCGCACACATCCTGAATTACTTACACCTGGCTTGACATAGTCGCTCCTACTCATCCTGGATTGGCATTAGTGAAACGAGTTGAGCTAGGATGACCAGACAACGCTATGTCAAACCTCGCTTTATCACTTATCTTGGATGTCTTAATTCTGCCTTTGTGAAATACCCCTCAGGGGCCTGTTGCACAAAAGCAGAATTAAGACATCCGGGATAAGTTACTGAGCTGCGCTCAATGAATCCAAAACAAGAGCGTACGGGCTTAATTGGTTGCACAACGAGCAAGCCAGGATGAGCAGACACGGATTCATCAAGCCAGGTGAAACCTATCCTGGATAAGTGCGCGCTCACGGCTCCCTCAAATAGACCCCGCCATCGATCACAGATTCACTGATTCACCATGCCAACTAGAGCGGCTTCATTGCTTCTTCTACGGTGTGAAGTAGGTAGATAGCCTTCTCACAACAGCAACAAACAGCAACACCTCTGTTAAGGAGAATATTGCAACTAGTTCCGCGACCACCACGCGTGAAATGGTTAGGCACTTCCGTGACGTCACATTGTCGCATGACAGGTCGGGAATGGCGAGTACGTAAAAGTTAATTAATGATCACAAACGTTTAAATAATGACAGTGGGTCTAGGTATATGTGATAACAATGTGTAGTGGGCAGTGGAATAACTATTGGTTTGCTGCTGAGATAAGGGATGAGATTAAATAGATCCTGGAACTTAGCCTGGTCTGGAGCAGGCTAGCTCCACAGAATAAATCGCCATGGTGATTTATACCATAACATATCCTGCTGCCCCCTATCCCGCTTTTGTGCAACTGGATCACAGATAAATTGAGCCAGGATAACCAAGATATCCCGGCTTAATCCCTTATCCTAGTTTTGTGCAATAGCCCCCAGTTGCACATTTTGATTTTGTTATTTGTTTTCTTGTAGGGAGGCTAGTTAAACATGATGTCTAGAATACGTCAATAGAATGTGTTGCTTTTTTATGTGTCGGATGGTGGGGGTCTGCGAGCCGAGTCAGGATGTAGAAGGTGGTCCGTGGGAAAAAAAGTTTGGGAACCGCTGTGCTAGAGTAATTCATTATTTTGTGCCCTGTTATAGATACAAAGACAACCCGTTCACTGCGGGCGATGCATTCTCCTCACGCTGGGACTCTGATACAGGCTCCTCATCCTTCACCTCCTCCTGGGCTCTGGAGAAGGAGGAACCCAAGGAGAGTGAAGTCACCATATCTAGCATCCAACCTATTGGAGAGAGGTTTGTCCATGATGTTCACATTACAGATATTCATTCACACTTTGATCCTCTGCTTCGTATGGCAAGGGTAGATTTAGTGATCTGTGTGTGGGGGAGAGCAAACCTTGTTGTGGCGTGCACCATAATACAGTAAAGTTTGTGACTTGAAAGCTTGAGAGATCTTAATATCTAGCATTTTGCCTCGTTCCCAGGTTGCCCAGTCGCCGAAAGCCTGAGGCAGCGGCCCCAGTGGCAGAGTCCAGTGAGGCCCGGCAGAAGTTCGCCAATGCCAAGGCCATCTCCTCTGACATGTTCTTTGGACGGGAGGCCAATGCCGAGGTTTGTCCAACACATTTGTCGTTAAGAAACAATCTACCTCAGCCCTCCTGAGAGTTGAAGTTGGTTTAATTTTCCTAATGTGTGAACTGTCTCTCAGTATGAGGTGAAGACACGGCTGGAGGGCATGTCTGCGAGCACATCCATCAGCTCGGCTGAGCTGTTTGGGGACGGGAGTAGCCACCCACCCGGTGAGCATGTGACAAACTTTGAGATTCATGAGCTTCGCATAGCCTTCTATGTAGCACAATGATTCCCACAGGACTAACATGTGTGTGTGTGTGTGTGGTCAGCAGGTGCAGCAGGCTTTGACAGTGTGCTCCCTTCTGGACCTGACATCGCTCAGTTTAAACAGGGTGTGAAAACAGTTGCTGGAAAGATGGCTGTTCTGGCCAATGGAGTCATGAACACCATACAGGTGAGACCATAGTTGATCTTTGTGAGTTTGTCAAATAGAAGTTGCTTTTAAAGTTATTATTCTGTTTTCTTCTGGTAAGGGTTCTTTATTAAAGCTGACACCTGTAATGCACTTGTGAAATGCCACACACCTGGTGTTCAAGCAGTAAACTTGTTTTTTTTTTTTTTTTTTTAATTACAGGATCGTTACGGATCCTACTGAAAGGAGAGGGAAAGCTTCTGCTGAAAGCCCCACAATGCTGACTGCCGGATCTCGTGTGTTCATTCAGACAGAGGGAGCAAGAGCAAGAGACATTAAAGAGTACTAGGCACGGGATGATGACTATATCGACTCCCCCAGTCTGCCTGTCCTGACCTCTGTAGACATTAACAGACATTCAGACAGTATTTTTTTTTCTCACTCAGAGACTTTTATTTTTCAGCAGGAAGCACTGTAAGGTGGGGAACTTCTCGTTTTCCAGACTGCATACTCTAAGGCTTATATGCCCCACGTCTCTTATTTTTGGTCTCTATTTCAAACATTGTTTTTTTTTTCTCTCTATGTATTCTGTAAGAAAGGTATATCCAAGCCCTTTGTTTAGCAGAGCCATGTTCTCATGGGTTTCTTTGGTGTATTTTAAAACGGTATCATGTTGTTGGACAGAGCAGTGCTACAGTATGCCTCACTAGGAAAGGGAACTGCAATCCACTTTTGTTTTTTTAAACATAATTTATAGGTTTTCCACTGTATTTTCTGTTTGTCAGTTTGCCATTTTAGTAATACAACTGACTAAAATGCCTGAATATTAAATAGTACATGGGTGATCTTGGTAAGTGATCAGTTGCAATGATGGATTTACAGTGATCTACATCGGTAGGAGGTCAGTAGTTTATATGCAATATGACATCTTCCTGATGGATGGCTGGAGCGATTGTCATTGAATGGAGAAGATCTGGGGAGAATCTGCTAGTGCTGACTCTTATTTTCTTTTTGAAAATGTACTTAGTGTTTGTCTTCCCCCCCTTCCCTCTTAGTAAGGCGGGTATTGTGCTGCTGGTCCAGAGGGAGTCCGCTCTCACTGCGGACATAAGTGGGGTGAAAGACATGTGACCGTAGTCTGGAGAGCTCGTGTCCTGGAGATAATCTGCATTGTCATTGCAAACGCACTCATTCTGCCTGGACCACAACACTTTGCATTTTTATTCATGCAACTGTAATTCTGTTTCTTGGAGCAACTCCTCTTCTGTACGCACTCAAACCCAAAAAGGTTTTAAAGACGAGTGAAAGAGTAATGCAGACTGAATGACTAACTAGTGCAAGCCTCCGAGTTATTGACATTTTCTGCATCAAGCAAGCACACACACATTTTACAAAATGGTTTTAATAGAAGAATACCAAACCATGTGGCGAAAAAGTCCTCTGATCATTTTATGCATGTAAAATGATTTCTGCTTTCAAAATGAAAGATGTTTTTATTCTTTGCTTTCATCTAATATATATTTTTCTTTTGGATTCTGCCTGACTGTCACAGGGAAGGAAGTAAAGTGTTTATATTTTAAATTTCTCCCAAATGTTCCAGACAGACCTGCCTGTCTGTGTTTACCCCCCCAGATTAAAAACAAAGTGACAATTCCAGACTGCCCTTTAAAGATTTTAAATATTTATTGTAAGCACTCAAAACAGAGTTAACAAAATTTGTGTCAATAAAGTTTAAAATCCTTCTCCACAGAATTTCACGTATTTGTTGGTAACCTGAGTAAGCATTAAACGTGAGTGATGGCAAATCCATGGTGGCTTAACACAACAAAGTGATATAAAAATACAAAGCACTGAATGGTAGAAAAATAATGAGCAGGATATAAAAGTGGTAATGCTATTCAACGGTCAGTTAAGCTAAGCCAGCTCTGACCTCTTCACCATTGAGAAGAAGAATAGACAGAAATAGGAGCTACTTTGATTTGAAAGTCAACTAAATGCTAATACCAAGTCAACTCTTTCATGCCTCTCTACTCTTCAGTGGAAACCTTTCATCCTCCCTCTTTCTTGCTGAAAGGGAGGCCAGAGCTACTTTACTTGTCTTCATTTCACCTTTAATATACAGAATAAGTAAGAGGGCAGCCCTGAGAGGAGACTGTAGTGTTGGTGAGTGGTGGCACAGCGGGAGGCTCGGCGCTTTGGTTGCATTCTACTCCAAGAGAGTGAGTCCCTTTCATCAGCTGGTATACAAAGTGCATAGCAAACAAGGCATCACCATAAACATATTTACAAGACATTTCAGAATTTCACATAAATCTGACTGACACTTAGTCTGACACAATCGGGGGTTCCTTGAACATGTATAACCCCAGACATAAAGATACTCAGTGCGAATAATCCCTTCATGATCTTTCTCTATATATTAATGTTCCAACACATACTTTCTCAATTTCCTTCCTAGTGCAAACAAACAATTGCCATACCCCAAAATGTGCTCAAACACATTCATTATAACTTCCTAAGTGACTTTCTCACAGCATATTACAGTGGTGAAAAAAAAATTGACCGTCCTTCAGAAATGTGGATCCAATCAGTTGATCCAGGCGTAAGGATAGAAGCCATTCTGCTCCCAAAATTTGCAGTGGTCAGCAGAAGGATTCTGAGCCACAGAGAAGTTTCGGTCCAGCAGAGCCATGCCTAAGGGATACTTTGTCCACTCTTCGGGCATCTTCCCTAAGTATTGAGATAGGGAGGGTTTAAAATAACTGCTATGCTATAAATATCTCCTTCAGGCCTGTGTGTGTTTTTCTTTTTATTATTAAAAAAGGTTATATGATGACAGTATAATGCTTAGATTGTCCCAAATAATTAAATTAACATATTTTACCATGATGCCTGGCTTACCTTCTCTGGCAAAATGAAGGAAGTACTTAATAACCATTTCTTGGAAGGCTATGTCTGATGGAGCCAGGACTCCAAGGGCATCTTTCAGTCCTCCAAAAAATGCAAAACTGTCTAACAGGTGAAAAGAGAAGCGAGGGTGGAAGGGAACACCGGAAATGTTGGCTTGTTTTGATGGTGTGTAGGTCACCAGGTAGCGATACACAGGACTTTTCAGTGCGTCTGTAAAGCCAAAGAATTATAGATTAATAAACTGAGATATGCTCATGTTCTGTTCTTGATCTTTTTAGGCATGTATGCAGGGGCGTAGATTTGCGTGGGGACCGAAGGACGTGTCCACGCCAATGTCAAATTACGACTGAAATGTCCCCACCAATATTTAGGTTGAAATGGGGGGAAAAGCGCTCACATGCGCTACACAAAGAGTTAAATAATTTCTCACTTCAGTGCTGCCGATCATCTCGTACAGATCTTGTAATGTGCAGTAGCCTATAAGGGTAAATCGCGCTGATTTGAAGTTACCTATAATAACTACCAGTCAGCCGCAGCATGCAGCGCTTCAGTTTTACTTCACTACAAGCATGAAGTGCGTCCAAATTCACCCATTCTTCTCTGTTGAACTCCTCGAGAAGTAGGCTACTCATCACACATGTGTCACATGAAAGAGCCTTTTCTCAGCTTTTAAACGGTGCTAGCTAGCCACTGTTTGCTGTGATAAACAGTTCGTGAGAAAAATAACTTCAAGAGATTTAATAATTATTCTCTGCGCCCATCTCCACATCCATTCGTCTCGGTGGAATATCGTAGGCCTACACACTCTTCACGCAACACATGACAAACCATATATCAGAATAAACAGCAGACCTTACCGAACACAAAGGTGTAATGCATTCCCGTGTATAGTTAGCTAGAGTAATCCGGTTTTGAAATAAATTATAGCAAAATTCAACATGGTCTTTCGGCTGCATTTCTTAAAACTGAGCTGTGCTTACATCGCCTAGATATCTGTAAATATTAGAATCAGAGAATATACAGGCAGCTCACGGTTAAGAGTTTGTCAATGTAGCCTTAATGATTTCTTTTCACAAAATGCTAAGCATGCACGTATTTAAGTTTCTTAAAACTGAGCTGTGCTTAAATGGGCATGATTTCATAACAGACCAAATAGAAAATAAATGTTAAATATAGCCTACATATCTGTAGCCTACAGATTAAAATCAGATTATGTAGGCTACACAGTGTAGTTAGGGACTGTACGATATTTAGCGGGGGGGAGGGCCGGTCGCCAGACGATCGGGTTAAACATTTTCTGCCTGGCCCTCCCCCCTGGTCAAATGTTTTTTTCCAGGGGCCTCCCCCCGGCTCAAAAAATGTCTCCTAGGCCCTCCCCCCTACGTGAATCAAATAAAACTGGTCGAAAAATGACGTTTACAAGGTTAACGGCCAGCAAATGTCATAAGCACACATACACACACACGGGGCTACAAACCAGTGTTGCGCGGGTTTGGTCACAAGCGGCCCGCGGTCGCCCGATATTTTAATCAACCCGACCGCAACTCGGACCGCGAATATTAATTAGGACAAAATTATACCCGACCCGCGATCCGACCCGCTTATTTACAAAATGTGTGCTTTTGGTTATAGCCTGCATGCAGTAGTCCATTTCTGTAAAACAAACTAATTTATTTGCCAAACTTTATGCAGTAGAACTACACGCAGGCATGCAGGACATAATGTTTGCGCAGGATAGAGAATGAGAATAAGAGCGCAAGCACGCACGCAACCACCAAGGATTAGAACACTAGGATAAGATTTGGCCATGGACATACTTCTTTCGAAAATAGAAATGGGGAGGCAAGGTAGCCTAGGCAAGAGAGATACATTGCTGGTCAAAACGTTAGCGTAAGAACTGGTTTAAAATGCTGAATGAAGCACAAAGCTTTACTAAAGCACATCCACTGTTTAAAGTCACAAACACAACGAACTAAGGTAACTTTTATGCATGCGCGAACCTATACGTAGATATGGCTGCGTAGTCTGTGCCATAATATTTATTCCTGCAGGCTGCCCGTTTCGGCTGTCATACTTTTAAATGGCTTCGCAAGAAGTAGGCCTACATAGACCATAACTTGTACTACTGTCATCTTCTTTAAGAACGTTTCCCAATATTTCCCATAGCCTATAGGCCTATCGCTTTTCCTGAAGGGGTCTTTATTATTTTAACTCGCGTCTTCAGCTTCTTTACTGTTGACTTACTGTATTGATGCTTTACTGTATTGATGCTAGCCTTCTCGTGATATATATTTGTAGAAAATATATATTTAATTAATTTTAACTGACCCGCCCGCCAATGACCCGAATATCATTAAAATATTTGGTTTATGACCCATAACCGCAGGTGACCTGCCAGCTTACGAGGAGAGTTGTGGGAGATTCAGGTAGGGTTGCGACTTTTTGGATTCGCCCACTCTGTCAAAGAGACGTGAATCATGTTTTGGCCTACAAACCTTTTAAAATATCGAAAACGGATCATTGATCAGGGGGAAAAAATATCATGGATCAGGAAAAAATAATTTTCCTCGGCCCTCCCCCCAGGCCAAAAATTTTCTCCTGGGCCTTCCCCTAAGGCTTAAAAAATTATCTTAGGCCCTCCCCCCCCTGACGACCGGCCCCCCCCCCCGTAAATATCGTACAGTCCCTTAGATCAAGTTGAACCGTAGGACATTTTAATCATGGATAGTAGTTGGACAGTAGCACATTTTAATCAGTTTATATATCTATAGTGGCTGGTGAAAGAGTTGAGTGTTTTTTTGTTTGTTTGTTTTTTCGGGGGGGGGGGGGGGGGGGGGTTAGTGGGTAGTGTCCCCACCAAAGCTCAGACCAAACCTACGCCCTTGCATGTATGGCATATATTTTAACTTAGTAACATCAATTCCTGTCAATCACTATTTGAATCAACATCTTAACAATCATTTGGCATCCATTTTGTGGTCACTGACTGCTCCACTTACCTGCAGCTCTCTTGGCAAGGTCATTATTAGGACAGGTGACCCTCATGTCTGACACCATGGTGTTGTAGAGCCTCTCAGGACAGCGGTGTGAGGTGGGGCAGGGGGCAGAGCTGGGGTACAGATCCAGGGCCTGGGCAGTGACATTGGCTCCAAATGGGCTCAGTTTCTCTATAGAAACATCAGCACAAACAAACACACACACACAGGCATGGATTCTTGGGTACTGAATGAATTTTGATTTGAGCTTTGAAAACTAACCTTACAAACATTCATGTCAATGAGGAGTGCATAAAACTGGAAGGTCCCAGTATAATGAAGATCAGTGTACACAGCACAGTGTAGGCAGTAGAGCACTTACGAGTCACATGCCACCTGTAATCTCCCCAAGTCCACACACTCATGTTCTGATAGGCAGGACTGTGTTGGATGAGACAACTGTGTTATCAGCATCTTTCAGAAAAGCCTGACAGTAAACTGTAAATGAAAGAAGTTACTGCAAACATACCAAAAATCTGTCTCCTGCTCCGTAGTTCCAACCAAAAATGGAACATCACTGAAGCCACTGCCACTCTCCCAAATCTTGAAGGGAGGGGCAGTAATGACATGACCATCCACAACTGCCACTGGACCAACGAAATTTCCTTTGACTGGAAGATCTACTAGCTCATCAGCTGCCCAAGAAGGGTACTCCTGCCATGGAATAGCCTACACGAAAAGGTTAGAAGAGGCTATTTTCTTCAACTCACATTGATAATGAGGTGCATCATCATTATCTATGATCTATCTATTATCCCATTTACTCTACCATGTTGTAATAAATAGATAATACATTAATATTATAAAAAAAATAGTACATTTTTCTGCAGGCTGTGCATGGCCCCAACGTTTTTCAGCTTTTATCAGTCTCATCTGCCAGACTATTTGACCCCTTAGCTCAGATGTTGACTGATATTATTTCAATTGTGTTTCTAATATGTCATGTGTACATACTTCAGACTTTGGAACACTTGATAAAAAAATAAACATACCACCTAGTGGAAAATGTGAGATACTAATTGCAAGCTGCCACAAGTGCCTAGAACTTTGAGTGAGATCTGCTTAGCAGATGAGGGATTATTCTGGACAAACTCTGACAAATATTCTTATTTGACCACAGCATTTCATATCTTGAAAAAGGGGCTGATTCTGAGATGTTAAGTTCCCAAGTCACTCTAACCAGATACATATTTGTGAGGGGCTGCTTTAAAGCAAGACACATAATGGAAAACCGTGTTTTCTATAGCTTTGTTGAATACGGAGAGTTCGGTGCATGGCATGAAATAGCATCTGAGCATGTTTTTGACAGACCAAAGTTACATTCCTTCTATGTTAACATCAGAAAACAAGGTGTAATACTCTGTCCATCCATTCTATGTCATCTTTCAATTGTGAACCTCCATACCTTGAGAACCTCACTTATTGCTAATCCTCTCAGACAGCCTGCGTCTTTGCATCCTGTCCTCCTCAGGAACTCCAGATTGTCCTGTTCTGCTGACTCCAGTGAGGCATTAAACACGTATGAGCCACTCATGTCAATGGCACGGTGGAAGAGTCCCTTCGCCAAAGGAGACACCATGAGAGCCCATACAGATGTACCACCTATCACCATGACAACAGAACAGCCAGGATGGTAAGAGATTTGTCATTATTATTATTATTATTAGTCACAAGAAACACACCAGATTTACATTACTTTCAATGCCATGCATGCAGTGTAATTGTTCAGTGTATTATTTTGCCGTTTGTATATTGTCTCAAAAAACACGTCACAAATCTGTATTTTTTTCACCTGAGCTTTGGCCAAATATGGTGACTTTCCCTGGGTCTCCTCCAAATACATGAATGTTTCTTTGAACCCACTTCAGTGCTGCAATCTGATCCATGAAGCCGTAGTTCCCTGAAACACCAGGAAGAAAGCACTGTCAGAGCACACAAAGACGTTGTCAGAAACATGAGATGCTGATAAAAAAGAGAGTGTCTGGGAAGACTAAAAGAAGCCCTTATCAGATCTATATACATTTTCTGTCAGATTGTCTTGATATTTCACTATTTAGTGATTGACAGTTGTTTCAAGTCTGTACAGGCTGAAATGATCTTTATTAGATAGGAGCATGAATGAAAAGGCTAGAGGACACTTTCACTTAGATGTAGACTCTTCCAAAGAAGCTCAGTGATAAGAATTTTTGTGTGAGTTTATTCGATTACAGTCTGCAACTCGGATGGTTGTGGAGAGGCATGACAAGTGACTAACCTGAAGTGTTGTAGGGGGAGCCATCTCTGAGCATCTTAAGGGCCATGAAGCCAAATGCATTGAGTCTGTAGTTCAGACTCACATAAACGGCTTGCGTCCTGGCGGCCAGCTCCTCTGTGGGAGAGTAGCCTTTCTCCTGCCCACTTAACATGTGCAGGTATCCACCGTGAATCCACACCATGACAGGCAGAGGGGCAGGTGGCGTGAGGCTGGGCGTCCACACACTCAAGTGGAGGCAGTCTTCTTGGCCCATCACCTTACCTGTCTTGATAAGAGGCCTCACCTGTGCACACATACTACGGAAGCGTGTGGCATCTCTGACCCCACTCCAACACAGGCCCTCCTCTTTGAGATCAGCCGGCGGTTGCCAGCGCCTTTTGCCAGTTGGTGGTGCTGCATATGGGATGCCTTTAAAAGAGTACACCTCATCCTTCCAGCGTCCACGCACACATCCGCACTCTGTAGTCACCTCTACCAGGCCCTGGGGTAGGGTCTGGGCCACATAAGCTAGGTAGCCAGCCAAAGTCAGCAGACCGCCAACACCAAGTATGATCAGGAACATGCATCTTCGTGAGACTACAAGGAAAGGGCTGACATAGTGCCTTCTGCAGTATTGGATCTCCTCTTCTCCCTCTTCCTGTACCAAATAACGGTACTCATTCCCTTCTGGAACTTCAAATACATCTTCACTCATCTTCACTCTATAATGTCATTGTTATTGTTAAAAACAATTCTTTGGTTAAACGCGTCTGCTAAATGAACGTATGCTATAATGCATAAAACAGGACTTTGTTACATGGCAATACGGAATTTATAGTTCTGATTTTCTGATAAACTAAAACAAATGTACAGTGATAATGGAGACCTAAACCAGGCTATTCTAACTGCTGTTTATTGGACTTATACATGCACTACGCATAGGCTAAATTGTTTTAGTACAACGGAACAACGGAAATACAACTTGTTACTTTTACAGAGGAGATATAAAGATACAAACTAACTACACTTTCGACTAATGCACTCTTTTTATCCATCACCGAATGCAGATACAGTTCCAATAAATAAAAACGAAAAATAAAAAAATAGGTTACAGAAATTCGCGAATAACCAACTAGCAAAACATGTCTGAAGGGAGGCAGGGCACATAAAGGAGCGCAATAAAGTTGTGCCATATTTCCGTTAAATTGAACTTTAACAAGTGAAAAGTATTCGAATTCATATTTTCAATATATGTAGCAAATTAGCATACAACAAGCATGCATTATCTATAATAGCATTAAGAGTAGCAAAAGTCAAACCTCAGAATTGTTGGTTATTCACCACAAAATTTGAACAAACACTTGAAGCATGTCGGTTATGACAACATTCGCGTAGAAAAATGGCTGACCTGTTTGAGAATAAGCTAAGAAAAAAACCTTAAA
Source organism: Alosa pseudoharengus (assembly GCF_046254945.1). NCBI lineage: Eukaryota > Metazoa > Chordata > Actinopteri > Clupeiformes > Clupeidae > Alosa > Alosa pseudoharengus. The sequence continues at coordinate 36,270,987 of NW_027468630.1, read as the reverse complement.
GGTACACACCACTTCCGTGAAAATTCCTATATGATTGCATGTAAACCAAAGTCAGGCATTTTTAGCACTGATCGTCTTTGTTCTAATGGAACTGACTGGACGTTGACCATAGCCTACAGTGGAATATAAAGTCGCAGATGCCTCCTACGTTTCTGGAGGCTAAATAATATGTATAATGTTGAAATGTCTTTTTGTTTACAGAATATCTGGTTCGTTGACCATGAAAGACCATGAGGTTCATTATGAGGTTCTGCATTCTTTCAGTAAATATAAATGTATCTCCCAGATTGCCTTTACTTAATTTCACATACACTTCCCTCCCCACGTTGTGATAGTGCTTGGCTATTTATTTCATATTTACATGGGAGAACGAGCAAGAATACATGTGGAATACTGGGGTCATCATTCAGAGCAATACAAATAAATACATATTTTGGTACTTTTGAGATGTTGTGAACCAAATTAGTCCGGGAGGGCGAACATAATTAGCTAGGCTAATTAAAAATTACAAGATTTTGTAAGAATTAGCTATTTTATTGTGTAATGATTCAGAATTTTTAATCCATTGTCCATTATTGTGATTTCTTGTAGATAAATCTCTTGCAGGACAATTACAAAATACATTCACATTTTGCACTGGTTTAACAGTTTAAAAAAAAACATTAATTACAAATTAAATCAGAAGCAAATGTTATCACCCTATGTGACCAAACAAACACATAAAAGAATAATGTGTATGCTTTAATTATCACCACACAGGGGCTTTCAAAAAGCCAACGCCTACATCCTACACTCATTGGAGAGTCCACAGAGAATGAAATCAACGATGATCTGGCACAGTACTGTGTGGTGATCGAGACCTTGTGTGTCTCAGCAGCAATCTGCTCAGGGCATTCCCAGTCCACATGTGAGTGAGCCTTCATCTTCATTACTTCAGCCCCAGTTGTAGAAGTAGATCTTCTGCCAAACAGGGAGGTATTCCATCAGAGGCCCTGTTTGGGGGAAAAACAAGACACAGTTAAGAAGCAGCTGTACACATGGAACTGTGACATCTCTGCAGAGCTATGTCTTACTTACGTGCAATCAGGCCCACTCCGGGAATATTATCTGTCAGAAATCTCAGCAAAAATAAAACCTTTGTCCTGTAAAATAACAGAATGCTCATCATACACTACTACTACTACTTTTACTAAGAAGAAGAACAACAATAAGAATAAATACAATACGGATGCAGCAGCTTCCCTGGTTGGACCCGTAATAATAATACAACGTATACAGAGCTTTTTGCATTCATGTCTACAGAACAAGGGAAAGAAACTATATAATAACACAGGCAATTTTACAAATGATCTATGATATGCAACATGTGTACTTACTCTGAGTATTTGTCATAGAATGGTGAGCGCAGTAGGTAATAGAGCAGGAGAAAAGCTCTTCTTCTCAGCTCTGCCCGCTCCCTCCGGTTTAATGTCTTCATCTCATTCAATAAACTATAACTGTACAGACAGTGCAGCCATTAGCACAAAACCAGTGGTAGAAAGGATATGCAGGGGGGAAAAAAGACAAATAATGTACCTCACCTGGTTATTTCTAGAATTAAAGAGACGACCCATGGTTTCCACGAGCGTCTGCCGCATGCTCCCAGGCAGAGCACTGAGACAGACAGCATTAAGGACAAACAAGAATCTCACAACACATCACACACAGAGGACACATAAGACCAAAACACACTCTCAGCCACAAAGGGAAGCAAGACAGCAACTTTCATTGATAGCAGATAGTTGCTTGGGTAGTTATGGTAGGGCAGGATACAGTGCACTAGTGGCCGTCCGATGTACAGGGCCTCTGCTATAGTCTCCAGTAGACCCAGAGGGGTGGGACTGGGCTGCAGGTCCTCTGACACCTGGTTGTTCATCCACTCTTTCTGTGGAGCTCCCCATACACGAGCATGCATAGGCGGGGCTGAGGGGACGAGTAGGGAAGGCAAAGGGAACAATTACTTTTTTTTCACCAGAAAACAAATGGCAGAGAAAAGTGATGCAGTGAAATAACTGAAGGTGTACATGTTTTGGTGAAGGAAAAGGAATTCATTGTAATTGCTGTAGTCAAACTCAATGGGAGTGAGGTCTTACTCGTACTTAGTGTTCGGATCACCCTCCCAGTCCGCTGACCCACGTGGAATTGATCATTCCTGCAGTCCTCTTTATCTTCTTCTATGAATGGATGTTAATGACATTTGTCACTGTAGCAGTACAATGTATTTTCAAAAATAGCAGCCAATTAAGTCAAAAAACATAATCCTGTTAGCCTACTGACCTCTTTTGCACAAGTCTGAATCTCTGTCCAAGGGAATAATAGGGGGTGACGTCTGTATTCCTGATTTATACCAGAACAACAACAGGACGCGTAAGACAGATCTGAAATACAGGGAGGTAAAACCAGACATGAACACATTAATAGATATGTAGGCCTAGCTTTACACAACAGACAAACACTGTTGTGATATATTGCTTTCATTGCAAAGTGTCCTTACTTGGCAATTTGAATGAGAACAATGACCAGCCAGCGCCCCCCTTCTCCCCACAGTTTGGACGCCCCCATCTCAGTGAAGACCTCTACATACTCAAGTACTGATAGCCACGTCAGAAGCCTTTGCTGAGACAGGGACTGAAGCAGTATGATAAATTTGTTAGGCAAACATATATAGTAAAATTAAATATGAAAAAAGAGTTCACATGTTGTTTCCTAATGCTTCACTAGGCTTGATAGCTTGAGGGGGGGGGGTCTGGGGGAATCACATAATATAATATAAAGATGAATCATGGAAACTGTTTCAATATATAAAACAGCCAGTGCCACTTTGGTAACCACTGCAATTTAAAGAATTCACAAGTTTCCACACTTAGTCTGAATGAGATTGAGTGTTTATTTTATCTATTTCCAAACCACCAAAAATGGGTCCTACTGTACGTTACTTGTAATATCCTAAAATTAGCAAGGTGATAAGACTAGCAGTGTTTAACTTCAACTAACTCACCATAGGCAAATTTCGGCAGAGTCCCTTTCTAAGAATTCCATCATTCAGTAGAACTAACAGGTTGGATGCTGAGTACACTGTAAAGATCAGGAAAATAAATAGGGTGGCATTAATTATGCTAACTTTGAATTATAACATGCAAGTATACCCCAGCTTACATCATTATATGTGACAAATATGCAATTCAGAAAATCGTGATCTTACCCAACTCCGATAGCTCATGTGAGTCTGCAAACCGTCCTGCAATGACAAAGTCCGATTTAAAAACAGATCACTCATTCCAGAACCCAGAACTCTACACTTTGAACCCTAAACTGAATTATTTCCCATTCTTGCTAGGCCACACTGCTTGAAGATGCTTCAAGTTGTGAGCAAATATCTCCATTATACACTGGTATAAAGTAGTCCTCTAATAATGCATTCTTTGTAAAGACAAATCCGCAAAGCCAACAAGAAAATGTAAACAGAAACGTAATGTTACTTTCACTTCAAAACTTCTTTCTTCTCACTAACCTGCAATCAGGTAGGACAGTGTTCGAACTGTACTTTCCAGTTTTGCAGTGGCGGCAGGGTTCTGAGTGACATATTGTTGGTAACGTTCATAAAGACGAATCAATTTGTCCAAATAAAGTTTAGACATTTTGCTAACGATTTACTTCCTTATTCCCTAAGCATGGTAGAATGTATTTTGAAAAAAAAAAAAAACACACACACACGAAATCCAGCAACAGCGAATGTACTTCCGTGAGAATAATATTCGCTTCCTGGGACTCTAGAAATACTTCCTGTGTGATAAACTAAACGTATTTTAGTGTCTCACCACTAGAGGTACTCTGAGCCGTCGCAAAACAGATGTCCATCTCCCTCCTTGAATAAACTATCTGTGGAGGCACGAACAGATAGCTTCACTACAGAATGTAGATACATTAGCTTCACACAATTCAGTGATTAAGTTTAGGTTACAACACTGGTTAATTGAACAAGACAAAATATAATGGGATTCATGTTTAGAAGGTAGGCTAATGTGCATGCACATGGCATATTATATTTTATTTTTGTGTTACACATGCAAAAATCTTAGAGTGCATTATGTCCTCCAGATCCACCCCCACAATTAAAAACTGCAGTTACGGGACAACAAAACTGCAGTTTTTGTGACGTAGCCTATAATGTGGCTACAGAATACTCTTGAATTTCCCCTGGGGATCAATAAAGTATCTATCTATCTACAGTCTGCAATAATATTTTCGTGTCCAATGTGTTTTTTTGTGTGCAATGAAGATTTTTTCATGTCCAAGTGTTGCATTTCCTGCATATGAACTGCAATTAACTCCAAAACAGCAGTTTTGGAGTTTTGGGTTCTTTTATCTTGAAATAGGACTGTGCAGTGTAGGCCTACTGTGCACTGTGTAAACTGTAAACACGTCTAATTGATGAGTCAGTGGTTGGATTTTTCCAACAGCTGTTTTCAACTAGGTGTCTCCACTGGAGTGTCAGCAGCAAGGTCAGTGTTTCCTGTCCAAAAAAACAACAACATTGCATTCTTCCTGTCAAAAAAAACAACGATTGGATTCTTGGACAATGTGATCTTTAAGCTATACACTCTAAAAAATGTTATAACCCAGCCGTTGGTTAACTATTGGACCAACACCACATTGAGTTATCCTAACCCAATGGTCTGGGTACATTATTAAACCCAGCAGGTTGGGTATGATTCTAACCCAAAACGCTGGGTTATATCAATACAACGTTAGTTAAATTGGCACAATAGACTGGGTAAAGGTAACCAATGTGCTGGGTTATAACTATATAAATGTTGAGTAAAATGTACACAGTATATTGGGTATAGATTCAACCCAAACCATTGGGTTATATCAACAGAACTGCTAGTTAAAATGACCAGTTGTCAGGTTTTCTAAACCCAGTATTTGGGTTGCATTGAGAGAAAATGGGCAACAAATAGCCATGCAATGAAATAAAACAGTTCGACATAATTATTTATTTGACAGTTTACTTTATTTTTGAATGGATAGCCTACTCTAAAAGCAGAATCAGCATGTTATTACTTCCATGAAGACAGATTCCACGGTCCATTTGGGGGTCAGCCCTGTCAATCACAGAAAGAAAAAGAGTGAATTAATCACTGCTATTGACAGAACTATATATCAAGACTTTCACAAACCATTATCAGTGAATGATGTTGACAAACATTAAAAATCCGGAGAGAAAACCACTCGGAAACCATGACCACCTCAAAGAGTTGTTTAACAGCAGACTCACAAACGTTAACGTTAGTGGCAGTGATACTTCTACCGTTAGCAAGCTAGCTCATGTTAACACATTCAGTTAGTTAAATCCAAGTGGTCTGTAACGTTCAAGTTACCACCAAAAACCACCCAGTAAGTTGCATGGCTATAATATGAAGCTACCCTGAATTGATTAATATGTTGTTTGGCATGATGATTACCGTACGCGTGAAGAGACTACTTTGACTGTATACATTAGCTGACACACATGCTGCACTACCACGAAGCATTTAATTAACGTTAGCATACCAACCATCTGCTAACGGTTGGTACATAGCCAGCTGTTGGTATGCTAATTTTAGTTCGTTGTAAAAGTTTGTTTTGTTTCTGTTCAGCAGTTCATACCCAGTGAACAAAGAACTATGATTTTAAGAGTCTGTCTTTGTGTAGATTTAACATTAACATGAGCAGTAATTTTAAGTTAATAGCTAACGTTAGCTGGCTTGAATGAACGAAATTGGCAGGCAGAATATCCATTCATATCACGAAGGGTATCTCTGGGTGGACTTTTAAAATCCGTCTGAATAATAATAATAAAAAAAGTTAAAAGCAGATACATACCTTCCGAAATTGTCTGATTTCCACTGCATGTTGACAGCTGCTGGACTGCATGGACGGTTGAAAGAATAACGATTTTCCCCGAACTCTCAAATAACTATGCAGCTGCAAAGTTACCCTGGTGCTGGGTAGTGTACTCACGTCAGGTGGGGGAGAGGAGGGGCGCTGTCCTAAACTATTAACCCAACAAGCTGGGTTACAGAAAATAACCCAACATGAGTAAAAACAACCCCACACAATGACCCAACAGTTTCAACTCAGCGTTTGGGTTGAGAAAATAACCCAGCATTTTTTAGAGTGTATGTCCCCCAAAAGTATTTAGGCTCAACTGCGTCCTGTTACTTTTCCATTTTAAGCGAGCTGCTGTTGGATTCTGAATTTCTGGATTACAAGAATTACTTCACAAACTCCATGAAGAAAACAATAGGACAAAGGCAAAGCAAGAGGATGATAGGAGAATAGACTAAATACTCATCAAAGGCCTGAATGTGATTGACAGATAGCCTAACGTGTGCAATGTTTTCACTTTGCAAGGACAAATATCAGTGATGATGTCCTTTGGAAATTCTAGAAAGATCCATACTATTGAAATAGGCCTCAACATTTAATTAATGTGGCTATAATGTGGTAACCTGACTCCGCCAGATGGATTTGCTCCGCATATCCATCTGGGAACTTTTCATTGAAGAACTTTTGGGAAGGGGCGGACATACTGGTTAGCTGATTGGATAAACCATCTGTCTATCACCACCTTTGTTGGTTATCGACGGGCCAAATCAACCAATTAGATGAACAAAGCCGTTTAACATACAATTAAGTTAGGTAACGTGACAAACGTTAAGATGTTTTAACTTACCATTTATGAACCTAATCAACGACAATTCCCATCAAGTTTTCACGGTAGGCCCTACACTTCTGAAGATAGTATATTCCTCCATTATGAACTGGAATCAGCCGTGGAGTAGCCTATGTCTGTGTCGTTCATTCCTCCCAGCTGCATTGCTGAGACTCATAGCTTCACAGTTTACCCAGGAATACTTTCTAATTTGAATAAAACTTGCGCGATAGCTATGCTCATCTCTGTGGATGCCGTCATGTTGTTCGTTGCGTCACACCTCAACCCGCCTCAAAGCCAACGCTGATTGGACGTTCGTTTGGCGAACTGCTCCAAATTTTCTTTAACGGAAAGTATCCAGACTGATCTGCGAGTGAAACCCTGAAGCTCGCGAGATCAGGATGGTCTCACGAGGCTAATAATGTGGCACCTAGCCTAAAGAACTGATCAACCTTTAAAGCCTGCAAAACTGACCATCTTACCTGATTGTGGACTACCACTTGCTAGACAGCATTGTAAGAAAGACATGGGATGGGGATACAGAAGAGGTTTTTTACAGTAGTTGAATTGTAAATGAATTTCAATTTGAGTAATCATAAAATAAGAAAGGTTCTCCAAAGTGACCAATTTGTTTTAATTGGTTAGTTTGGAAATAATCATGTTTGTTGTGACAGCAGTTTGTTCTAAATTAGCATGGCCCTAATATGTGGATTGGATGCAACAGGCAGTGTTGTTCTTGTGTGTCATTTAGTTGTGTATAAAGACTTTCTCATTTCACCAAGTTCCAGTAATGGAACAGCCTCTCTGGTCGGAATGGCAGGCATACAAAAATCTGATAAGGCACAAAATGTCACAATCCCATAAGCTCCTTGATTGATCCTTTTTAAGTAGCCTATGCTTTTTTTCTTTTTCCATGCAGAAGTCATGGAAAGCTTTCAAGGGATAAATACAGATAATGCACTTTGTGATTGCAGGGGGCCATTTCTGAAAGCAGATGCCCACTTTGTGCCAAAAGAAAGGGGGTGTCACTAGGGAGTTGATATGTTTGCCTGGGGCTTGCAGATTTAAAGATGAAGGATAAAGTATGTGATTCAAGGCAGCAGGTTGATGACATTTTAGTCCCACAAGCACTCGGTTTTGGGTCATCTGTCAGACATGACTGATAGTTATGAGATAGGAGGAAAGTATCCTTTAGCCATCTCTAGCCTCATGGAGAGATTGGAGAGAAGCAGACTTTATCTTATTGTCTAGCTCCCTGTCTCTCTGTCTCTGTTCTGACATCTCTGTCGTCTCGTCAACTCTCATCTTCCTCAGTCTCCATTGACACTTAATCAACCCAGTGGAGGGTCCGTTTGAAAAAAAAAAGACTAAGACTTTTCCTCCAACTGTTTTTGAGTCTCCTGGGGCTTAAATCTTACTCCATGATCGATAGATCCAGCACAGTAGCTCTGAGCATCAGTTTATTGTAATGCTCCCCTACACACACAAACACAAAACACGCACGCATGCACACACACACACACACATTTTTTTTTACATTTTCTTAGTTGTTTGGCTATTAATAATACATTACTTTGTCTGTTTAAATTATTGCTATAGTTAGATAATGGATGACTTTTTAACATGTTTTGAATGGCCTTGCAACAAGCTTCCAATTCATTGTATGGATGTAAAAGTGTTTAAATCTTGTTATTACTTTAATTTGCATTCAGATGGAGAGAGACCCAACATGACCCAAAACCAAAAAAACATTTGATGTCACCCAGTTCACCCGGGAGGACTCTGATGGACAGCAATCCTAATTGTATGTCTTACACTAAATAATTAAGTACAGTCTAAATATGTGGAATCATAAATATTCATAGCTGTAGAAAATGGCTTCAATCTATTCTAAATCCATCTCTGCATCTACTAGAGTTCTGTAAAAACACTATCTGATCTCATCCTGTGCATGCAGACATTGCTAAAGTGGTTCCACCACTCTTCTGTGGCCTGGATGCCCTGCAGACTCACTTTAGGGAGTTGAATGCAAAGCTTGGGCCGTTCTCTGTCTAGATCCTAGTTCAGGGTGGCTTTGGCTTTCTCCTCTGACTGACATTCTGTGCCTACAGAGGTGTTTGTTGATCTGCAGCTGATTCTATTTCACATGGGAAATTGAGATGGAAAAGCGTGTCACATCTTTAGGACAGCCACAGACATGCATTTCCACCTTCAGCCATGCTGCGTGTGTGTGTGTGTGTGTGTGTGTGTGTGTGTGTGTGTGTGTGTGTGTGTGTGTGTGTGTGTGTGTGATGTGCGTCTGAGAAACCAATCTCACATTAATGAAAGTGGCTGCGCACACATACCTGTCCAATCTGGCTGTAATGAAAGTCAGCACACCTGCAGCTGGGACTGGCTGCAGAGAGACCATTCAGAGAGCTGGGGAGAAGAGAAACAACTTCATTTATAGTTTGACACCACCAGACAGAATCCTACTGTTGAAGCATTTTCTTTTTCTTTCACTCCAAATATCAGGCATTCATGGTGTGGATGTGACTAATTGACTACTATCTCACCACACTGTATTTTTTGGATGTTCTTAGGGAAAGTTTAAGACAATTGGCCCACAAAATATTCTACCTGTAATTTACTCTAATTAACATTTCTATGAGCATGAAATAGATAGATAATTAAATTGGACCTGAACTAGTTATATGACCATAATTATGTCAGTCACCTTCAGATGGCTCATGACAACATTGTCATAACAGTAAATTCTGTGCTGGCACATTACACACTGCACAGTAGCAGTAAACCTTTTGCCTTCCACTTCCCCCCTATCAAGTAGTGTCTTAAACCCTCTTGAACTCTGAATAAAAGTATATTCTATGGAGGCATGCAATGCATAATTAAGTTCAATATATTGCTTGTGAAAATTAATATTTTCTTTTCAGTCATGTAGCTCATGAAATTTTTTAATTCGGCTGAAAGCATTGAAATGCCAGAACACCCACCTGTATGAATTGAAATATAGTTTTAGTTTGAGCTATGCTAACCTCAAGGGAATTGATTTAAACAAGGGCTGAATATATTTATTTAAAAATAATAAAGTGCTGTTTTTGTAATTTCAGAAGCTGTAACTCTAAAGGGGGATAGAAATAATGATTTTACTATACTTGCATGTAGTTTATTTGATTTTTTTCAGGTATGTTGCACTGGTATCTCCTTGGCAACAGTGTTTTAACACAGTGCTCATTCATTTATCAGTGTCCACGTGGAGTAACTTTGCTCCAAATAGGTTCTAAATTTCAGAGAACATTTGCAGCTCTTCCTCACAATTTCCGACAATGCTAATGCTCTGTGATGCATGTCAAGAATTGTACAGACACAGGGCTTTATCTTGCACTTTAGCGCAATTGACTTTGCGCAAATCGCTTTGTGGGCAGATCTTGGGCGCTGTTTCTATTTTACCAGCGGGATGATGACTGTTGCGCCCGACGCAAATCTAAAATGGGGTGGTCTGTAGTAGCTACATTACTCATGGGTGTGGTTTGGGCGTAACGTGCAATAAACCAGAGCGTCATCTCACATTCCCTTTAACAACAGGCACGCTTGTTCCATATAGTTCCATGTTGAAACTATATTTCAATTTGGGCAGCCGTGGCCCACTGGTTAGCACTCTGGACTTGTAACCGGAGGGTTCGAGCCCCGACCAGTGGGCCGCGGCTGAAGTGCCCTTGAGCAAGGCACCTAACCCCTCACTGCTCCCCGAGCGCCGCCGTTGAAGCAGGCAGCTCACTGCGCCGGGATTAGTGTGTGCTTCACCTCACTGTGTGTTCACTGTGTGCTGTTTGTGTTTTACTAATTCACCGATTGGGTTAAATGCAGAGACCAAATTTCCCTCATGGGATCAAAAAACTATATATACTTATAATTATACTAGCGGATTGCTATTATGATGGCGGATTTGTCAGGCGCAGCCAGGAACGGTTCACAGCGCTATAGTCAGTTGGGAACAGTTTGCTATTGATTTTTTCCTCTTGACAAAATGTAATACAGAAATGTCACTTTCCGATGTTTTATGATCACTCTCACTGAATCACGAGGTTATGAATGCATGGTGATATTTTTGCAATGTAATCTAACATTACCTCACTATAGACAATGCAGATCTGTCAGATAAGCTCTCCTCTCCCATGCTGCTGCTGGGGCATTTGGGTTAAATGGCATCGGCATGCAGTACAACATCACGTCTCATTAAGTCCTCTAATATTTCCTAATTTATGTCATCAACATATCCGTGATTCGTGGAAATGTGTACGCTAGATTTATACCTATTTTTTCACATCGGACACCACACTGATTTCCCTCGTGTAGCAATATTTGTCCTTGCAATTATGTATGGTTTGGAGAAATGGGAACGGCGTCATATAGATGAGAGGAGCAAAGTGCATTGCGCAACACAGGCACCCAAGCAAGCGCTCCTGCAGGTGTAAGCTACGGCTGTACCTTACCAACAGGCAACTCAACAACGAGAAACAGTTTCCAAGTTGACCTAACTTTCCAACTCTGCACAGTATCCCATTAACTGCATGACAGTAGGCTATTTACAATATTTTATGTAAAGTAGAGTTTGTAAACACGTTATCATCAACTTAAAGGAGAATTCCGGTGTGATTTTGATCTAAAGTGTTTTGAAACATGATACCGAGTGTGAACGTATGTCTCATAGCCCATCTCGGCTTGTCCCCTGCACTCCGAAATCTGGCGCTAGTTAGCCGATGCTACCAACAATGCGGTCAATGGTGGTGCCTCGGCATCGGCATAGCCATGCAAATAAATGTTTTACACCATTTACGAGGCTCAATGTATCTCCACACTTCATTGGTAGACTTCCGAGGGCCCTGACATTTAAAACGAGACATTGAGAACTTTGAAAAAGCACTGGTAGTTTACTTACAAGACGATTTATACAGACAGTATCTTCACGAAGTTTAGCGTTTGCAGCCATCTTGAATTTAGTCACGATAAGTCGAGCGACGAGTAAGAATGAACAGGTATGATAAGGGATCAGATTCCAAAAATAATTCTGTGGAAATGCATGGATTACAGTTTCTTCCAGTAGCAGCAACTGGAATCCATGCATTTCCACGGAATTATTTAAATGTCAGGGCCCTCGGAAGTCTACCAATGAAGTGTGGAGATACATTGAGCCTCGTAAATGGTGTAAAACAGTGATTTATTTGCATGGCTATGCCGATGCCGAGGCACCACCATTGACCGCCTTGTTGGTAGCATCGGCTAACTAGCGCCAGATTTCGGAGTGCAGGGGACAAGCCGAGATGGGCTATGAGACATACGTTCACACTCGGTATCATGTTTCAAAACACTTTAAGTCAAAATCACACCGGAATTCTCCTTTAATGCACGCACAACTTTTGTAGGAGAGAGAATAACAATGAATGGACGCAGCAACTACAGAAATTGTAGCCAAGGCTGCTTTCTTTTACTGTCTATGGTTGCTGGTTAACAGCACATAATAAGCTTATTTAAGCGAATTCACAAACTCAAGACTTCAAGGCCATCATGGATATAAACGTTTTTTTAAAACAACGAAAGGATGGAGGGAACATAGCAAAGCTTGGAGTTATTTCAGATGGGCTACAACAAGGTAGGCAAAATTGTGGTGCTTGTTAAAACCTTAGCGCAGCTGGAATAATGCTTATACTGATGTTAAAGCGCACACAATGTTTAAAGCCATACACAACGGTAAATTGGAACAAAACTTAGCCTTTATAGGGCTGTATAAAGTTGTCCGAATTAATAGGTCGTAATTGGGCGTTGTTGTTGTAAAGATATTGCATGTAGATGTACTATATAGGCTACTAAATGTTTAGTTGACCAATGCACGAACAAAACTGGGAAACGGACAAGTATTATCAAGGCTTTGAATATTTCCATCTGTGCACAGGGTGTCTGTAGATCGGTGTGCATAGCATTCATTCCTGCAAGCCTGTGGCCATGGATGCGCCATTAAAATAGCATCTGAATTTGCGCCACTGACTTTAGACCAGGAGGTTCCTGGTCTGTGGCGGAATTGTTTTCTGAAACTGCAAAATATCAACAGGGACCGTTTGCGCCAGAACACGCCCCCTCTTTTCGCTGAAACGCCCCCGTGGGCGCACATGTACCTGTGGAGGGAAAATTCCAATATGCGCTGACTGCAAAATAGGAAAGACAAAAGCGTGAGTATACAAAGTCAATTGCGCTGGCATGCAAGATAGAGCCCACAGAGTGCTAATGTTGATGTGGTCACAATGTGGTGCAGTTTTACTACTGACCCAATGTTGACTAACGACTGCTGCCTTTACCTCCATCAGATAGGGTTAACAGCATGGTAAATGGAGTGGAAAAGGGAGCCTAAGTAACTTAATAGGCAGGAATATTTTAAACATTAGTGCCTAAAAACCATAAACCCCTTCTCATATGATTATGGTTATCCTTCCATTCATCACCTAAGGTTGAAGCTCAATCAAGTTACCAGTCTGAAGTGTCTTAATGATTTATCCTATTAACATTTCCCATGCGCATTCTCTCTCTCTCTATCTCTCTCTTGCGCGCGCATGCTCTCGCTCACTCTCTTTCTTGCTCTCTGCACCTCGGAAGATATTCACACACACACACACACACACACACACACACACACACACAGGGATATTATAGGCAAGTGGTGGTGGATACTGGAATTCATCAAGTAGGGTGAAATGAATAAGCTTGTTTATCTTTTGAATACTCCTACAGCCCAAGAGATCAAGATGCCAGGGGAGCATAAATAGTCAAAAGTCTACAGGTCTGGCTCAAAAGAGGAACAGATTGAACAAAGCCTAACTTTTACACTGGGTAGTTTTTTCAAATTAAACTAGAGGTACCGCAGAGGTACACAATATGACTGCCGCATAATGATGCCATGTATTATTCCAATATATGCTTGTGTCTGTGTGTATACCTGTGTGCACCTGTATGTTTGTTTGTCTGTGTGTGTGTGTATGTGTGTGTGTGTGTGTGTGCGTGCATGCACGCTTTGTTGTGCTGTACATCTAGATTTTGTAAATGTTTGTCTGTGGAACTGTGGTCGTCTGTTTATATGAAGTGCATGTGTCTTCCTGCATGCATGGATGTGTGTATGTGTGTGTGTTTGAGTGTGTGCTGTGGATGTGAGTTTGTGTCTGTATAAACCTGTGTGCATTGTTTGTGTGTATGTCTGTACAAAGACATTTGTGTGCAATTGTGTGTGTTTGTGTGAATGTATGTGTGTGTGTCTTACTCCTACCTTGCAGGGGTGAAAATAATAGACTTCACAAACATCCTTGCGTTGCTTCTGATACTTGTCAAAGATTATCTTTCTTTTCAGCATGCAGGCAGCATACACTATTTTGCAATTATGATTAACATTTATTCATAATTCACTAAGTCTCAGTCAGCAGAGGAGAGAAAGGACTCAAATTGTGTTTGGCTGTGTGAAATGCTGGAAATATGAGATTATGTTTTACATGGGCAAAAAGATGTCTCTGTCATCCACTGCCTTTAGATTTGAGTTCCTTAATAGTTAATTCATTCAACAGATTTGTATGATGATGTGTTGATTTTTCTGTTGCAGGATGATCAAAATAAACAAGATGAATTTGCCACAGTAGTTGGGAATTCTACATAGCTGGCCAAATGAATAGAATTAATCATTTTAATATTTATAATATCTTGTGAATGAGAAAATGTACACACAGTGTACCCATTATAACAATGCACAATGTACCCTTAACAATAATAATGCTTTGATCAGCAAAATTGTGCCCCAGCATTTTTCTGGTTCTTGTGCAAGAAATGATTTTTAAAAAGATTATTAAATATGTAATTAATGGTCAGTAACAATAAACTATAAAATGTATGGAAAACAAAAATTAAACTACAAAAATCTTGCTGGCAGCATATAAAAAAACAAAGAAAAAATAGAACTACCTGTGTTGTGTTTGCTTCTTTAGTTTTGTTTGTTTTTGTTTAATCAATAACAACTGTTGTATAATCAATAGACAATGAATTTGTGAGGTCAGTGGTGCCTGTTTCAAGCTTTTGTGAGAAGTTGGCATAGACTTCAAGATGTTCTCAAGCAATAAGAGGCCCGGCACCTGTAGCCTTGGAAAAGGCTGAGCCAGAGCTCTCCCCTGGGGCCAGCCCTTCTGTTGGTAAACAGCTCCACTCTGCTCCACTGAGGTGAAGTCCGTCTGAGCTGGCAGTCGTGTGGAGGCAAACATCAGGAGGTGTGACAGCGTATAGCAGAGTTGGACTCATTGTGAGCTGGAGGTCTGACCCTTTGTTGTTATTAATCAAAGTGTCACTGGAACAGTCTGTGGTTTGTTCACTTGCTGCGACATTTTAGGTCAGTTCAGGAACAAAGACATATTGAAGCCAGCCCACGTGAAAGGGTGAAATGGCACAATGCCTCACAGAAGCACTTTACCTGCAGGAATGAGTGCTCTGTAATTGGATAATGTTCCTTTTTTATAGCGGATGCTCAGGAATCAATAAAACTTTACTATAGCCATGTAAACTCAGATATCATCAGTTACTTCACTGGTTCTGTCACAAAACGCATAATGGGTCTTTGAAGTGCGACGTTAGGTTTTTACTTGCCTTTTTTGACAGATTAAAGTGTGACACTGCTGTTCAGTCATTATGAAATACAGAGGTGGTGGTATTATGAGGAGAATATCGGTAGCAAGCGTCTTTAATAGGGCTGTGTGTGTTTTATTTTGTGTATTGTAGAGTCACCATACTCATGATGTGTTTGTTTGTGTGTTATGTATTTGTGTGTGTGTCTGTGTGTGTGTGTGTTAATGGCTCAGCTGCTGAAAGAATGATTGGGTCTCATTGCATTCCTCTGCACCCCACTCACAGCTGCATGGTGTATAATATATTGCTTTCCAGCAAGCCATTTGAGAGTGGATCCCCCCCCCCCTCTCTCCCTCTCTCTTCCTCTCTCAGCACTATTTCCTCCCACTGCACTTGTCCTGTTGTTCTGTGTTTCCTTCTCTAATGCCCTCTCTCCCGCTCTCTCTACCCAAATCTTCCAGTAAAAAGTTGGAGTTCAGCTTGCGCTGACGTTTGGGCCAGTCCCTCCTCATTGAAATTCAAAGGCTGGAGACCTGTGGTAAAGAAGCTAGATATCCTTAAATTGGCTCTCTGGGTGAGTGCATTCTTGTTGTTGCTGACCTCAGTCCTGAGTTTTAATAGCTATCCCACTGTATTTTTCCTCCAGCTTCCAATTAGTGGAGAGGACTGCAGACCGCCTGCTCCACCAGATGTTGGAGGAGTGGAAGGAAGACAGGAGCCCAAGTTTAAATGGGAGGTCTTGTCTTTAACAACTGGATTTCTCTGAGACTCATCTACCTGCCTGATCTGAATTTGCCCCCCGTGAAGGATTACATGAAGACTGGGTAAGTCCATTTGATAATGGTAATGCATGTATAATGAATAATAGTTTTAACAAAAACTAAAACTCCAAATAATAGCCCGGGCTTTTATTTTCCCAAATCGCCAAACTGCACCGGCTAGTATTACAGACAGGCGTCTATATGAGACAGGCCTTTAATTCCCTTTGCACAAAACTTTTCCTCTGCAAAGATGGAAAATATTATCGAATTAATTATTTCAAACACACTGAATGTCTACCTATATGACTAGGCTACCTGATGACAATTACAGATCATCATTCATTTAGTGTTGAGATGTTGTTTATTGAGTGAGATACAGTAAGATCCAAATAGCAGGGATAGCCAGAACAGATGAAACACGTTTTAAAGGAATTATCCGGAGTAAAATGCACTTTAGATCGATTTACGGATGATTGGGGATACATACGTTGAGTTGACATCAAAATCATGTCATTCGGATGTGTTTTGAGAAAGTTCGACTCTGGAAATTCACAATTTCGTCGCCGTTTTTAAAAAAAAAAAAAAACATAGTCCAGTTTTTCTTTCGAAATTGAAATAAGTTGTATGGACTGGACTATGTTTTTTTTTTTTTTTTAAACGGCGACGAAATTGTGAATTTCCAGAGCAACACACTCAGCAATCGACTCCTACGGACTTTCCCCTGAAGATGGCAGCAAAGATGGCAACATTTCCGGAAAGGTACTGGCTTGATGAAATTCATTCTGGACTCTCTATCCGACCACATAAAGACCTCGGGATACTTCGGTTTGGCTTTAGGGACCCTCTACTCACTACCACGTAAGTGTTATGTTGTTTGGAACTGTAGAAGAGGTATAAAAATAGCGTTTTGTAGCTGCGAAATTGATATGCCCTGCTCACTTCCAGGCTACGAGTTTTGACTGAAAACGGTACAATCGAACTTTCTCAAAACACATCCGAATTACATGATTTTGATGTCAACTCAACGTATGTACCCCCAATCATCCGTAAATCGATCTAAAGTGCATTTTACTCCGGATAATTCCTTTAATTACGTAATTTACAAAGAGATCGTATCACACTGAAAGCTCATATTTTGTCACTATAGCAAATAGCCTATATCAGTCCTTTGTCAAATACAGTTGCATTATCAGCCCTGACCAAAACCGTTATTATTTTTATTATAATTATAATTATTTATGCAAAAGTGGAACGTGCTTAATGTTTAATTCTCCCTCCTTTTCGGCAGAATGAAACAGCATGAGAGAGCATGAACCATATTGTTTCTCCCGTTTTGTATTTGCCAAATTTGACAACAGTCTACATTCAAATCATAGCCTACTTCCAGGCTCGTGGAACATATTTTTGACCAGGGGTGTTGAATAACAAAATAATCATGGATGTCAGACGATTTCTCCCCCAGCATATGATTCGTATATAGACAGCTAAATACGCCATTTCACCGCCGTGTATGAGTAGGTCTAAGAGTGAGAAGTTTTATAATGCCCTGGGCAGCCACATTCCACTGCAACTATGCGCAGCACTTGCCACTCCGACTCATCAATAAAAACTGTGCGTGCACACACCAGTCCCATAGAAGCGCACTTGACTTTACATCATTAACCTATTTCAGTATATAGCTAGAGAATGTCTGTAGACGGGCTCTGATATAGCCTAGTCTAAGGTAAATTCCTTTTCTGATTTCTTTCTCTGTATCGCCATGGCATTTAGAATAAAGAATAACGTTCGCGAACCGTTCTGGTTTTGTTGCCAGCATAAAAACACGCTTACCATCCATCCTATCCGCAAATTTTAAACACAAGGGATGAATTGAACGATGACAAAGTCGGACATATAGGCATAGGCCTAGTTCATATTGAAAAAGATTTGCGACTAGATGAGCAGCAACTTGATGCAACATTCTAAAACTTTGCAACTGTGACCAGACAAGGTGAATGCTTTGCGACGGCTTGCAACGACGTGCAACATCTAATTCACACTGCTGTAACCTCCTTTCTGTAACGGTTTCGTGTCATTGCGAATCTTTAAACAGACGATCTGACGGGTTTTAGAAGATTAAATACAACCCGAAACTAAAAAAGAGACCAGGCCTCTACTGGAGACCGGCCTTTAACCCAAACCTGTAGCCACGCCAGGCGTTTAAAAGAGACAAGCGTCTCTTAGGGACTCGGCGATTATTTGAAGTTTTACGGTAATATAATATAATATAATATAATATAACAAATAAACTGGACAGCTTACAGACAACAATGAAACTATGGTGGAAGAGTAAGAGAGGTTTTACCAGAACACTGCCCAAATGGGGCCGCTTTCTGCCTCTGGTCAGTAATTGAGTTGGTGCGAGCATTAGAGACAGAGAGGCAGCCAAAGATGGAGCTGGAGAGTAACAAAAGAGTGAGTGCAAGAGTCATCTCTGAATCAGCCAAGACAGAAAGATTTACCCTCTCAGTACCAGGGGCGCCTTAATACCACCTGAGGCCCCTGGGCTATATGTTGTTAAGCAACCCCCCCGCCCCCCCTAAACCGCAAAAATGAATTATGATTCATTTTATTATGAATTATGAATGTTGCAACGTTCCCGTTATGGGAACGTTCCCTAAAGGTTACGACGGTTAGGGAGTGTTAGGGGAAGGTCTCTAAAGGTTGCAACGGTTAGGGAACGTTAAGGAAACGTTTTATATAACCAAGAACTCAGCAAACTTTCCATGGGAACCAAAACCTACTCAAAAACTAACCTTCAGGGATCGTTTGGGAACCAAAAACTAACGTTCCCGTAACCACGTTCTGGGAACCATAAATTGTTAGCTGGGTGATACCTGGCCCGCGATCTGACCCGCCTATTTACATAACGTGCGCTTTTGGTTAATATAGCCTAACATGCAGTGTAGCCTATCATTATTGAGCCTATGTAATACCTTTACATAAACAGGAACCGTTAAACGCCGTTTTTTTTAATTTATTTTTTTTAAACATAGTCCAGTAGTCCAACTTCATTTCAATTTCGAAAGAAATACTGGACTATGTTTTGTTTTTGTTTTTTAAACGGCGACGAAATTGTGAATTTCCAGAGCGTGTTACTCCACACTCGGCAATTGACTCCTACAGACTTTCCCCTAAAGATGGCAGCTGCAGCAGCAACATTTCCGGAAAGGTACTGGCTTGATGAAATTCTCAAAACACATCCGAATGACATGATTTTGATGTCAACTCAACGTATGGACTCCCAATCATCCGTAAATTGATCTAAGGTGCATTTTACTCCGGATAATTCCTTTAAGGCGCCAGTGCTCAGTACAAACTGAGGAGAGAGAAAAAAGTAAAGCACTGTAGAACATCATTAAAGGGCTGCTGGGAAGCTGCTCAGGAGCTGCTTATCTTTTAAAGAGTGACTGGAGTGATGTTTCTCTCCCTCTGGCGTTTTCTTTTGCTTCAACAATATAATGTATGCTGGTGCTTTTTGGACAAAGTGGCTTCCTCAGCGTATGGAAACTGAGTTGATGGCAGAGGGGGCAGGACTTTATGACAGCAGTAGAGTGATGATGACCGTGCTGATGGTGCTGAGGATGGCGGCCTGTGTGTTTTCTGCCCCGCATGTCCTTTCTGTTTATTGTTATAACATCTCTGCCAATCTGTCAGCCATCAGAAAGAGGCTGCGCGTCGCTGTAAAGCACAGAGTTAAGGGCCGTTCACATCAGGAAGAATAACTAAAACCATAACAGCAAAAGCAACAGTTTTAAGCATTGCTCTAGTTGATATGAATGACAATGCTCACACCGCATACTAACCATAACAACATGAAGCACTTTCAGAGTGATTAACAAAATGCTGAAAGCCAGTCAGAATCCAGTGAATTTTATACATTAAATTTGGAACATAGTGATTGGCTTTCACCTGTTGTGGATTGCACTTGGAACTTGGTGATGCTTTTTGTCTTTTGAATCCCATTGATTGTGCCTTAGCCTACTGATCCTTAATTTTGATCCTTCCTTTACCCATTTCCGTTAGGCCATACATATAAAGGTCTGTCACCTTTTTATTTACAGATGCTCTCTGACATTCTCAAAAGTTGGCTCATCCATGTTATTATGTGAAATGTTTCCCCTGTTCATTTTTCCAATATCCCCCATGTCCATGTGAGCCCAGTCTAATCCTTCACCCCTGAGAGTGTGTCTTCAGGTTGTGATCTCCGGTGGTGGTGTGTGTTGTGTGCAGTAAGCAGTGTCTGGAGGGAGTGAGGTAGTCACACAGGCAGCCCTCATATCAGGCAGCTTCACAGATTGTGAACAGAGGGGGCCCGGCCCCTAACCCTCAGATTGTGAGATTTAGCCTAATGGAAGGTAATGGAAAGCTACGTATTTTAATTCAGGGTCACACAGAGGAGCGTGTGTGTGTGTGTGTGTGTGTGTGTGTGTGTGTGTGTGTGTGTGTGTCCTGAGCATTTCTTCCCATAATAACCATGGCCTCTGTGTGGCCAGTAGAAATATTTTGTTCACTTATGAAACAGAAATACAAATGCATCCTGACTGAAAGTGCCATATGTGTGTGTTGAGCAAGGACTTCATAATACATTGGAGCTGGGTTGCTAACTTTTAGGCTCGACACAGTTTGAGATGGAGATGGAGTATATAGAATAAAATGGCAAAGTCTATCAACAAGCAATGTTCTGAAGCATGAAATAGCTATCATGTGGCACAGAACCGACTCATTAATGTTTGCAGTTAAGACGTTGCACTTTGTCTGCCATTTAATGTAGGGTGCATTTGTGCATGGTGCTAGCAACACCACGAGTCAATATCCAGGGAACACATATACTAATGTAAAGAAATGTATGTCTGTAACCTGTAATGCTTGTTTGAAATCTTAACAGTATGCACTGATACAGTGCATAAAGGGACAAAGTGACCAGGTAAGGGGGTGAGATGGACTTAAACGCCCTGTGAAAGCACACACCTCTCACTCTGACAGCAAGAACATCGCAACCAAAGCATTACCCTTTTACACACGGGATGGGCAATCTCTAAACGTCCTGCTCTCTTGAGGATACACACACACACACACACACACACACACACACACAAACACACACACACACACACACACACACACACACACACACACACACACACACACACACACACACTTAAGCGCCCTCTCCCTGTGTCAGTTTCCAGCTAAGCGGGCCAAATACTCGCAGTAGACCCGTCCCGCTCACCATGCGTATAAGTACGGGGGCTGTCTCATTAACATGCCAGTCTCCATCAGCGTCTCTGCAGTGGCTCAGACTCCCTGCTGCACCTGACAGACCTAGTCTAGGACCCCCACATTTGTGTTGAGCAGATCAGAAAAGAAAGCCGCTTGTTTCTCCAGGCCCGGACAA
Organism: Alosa pseudoharengus; assembly: GCF_046254945.1. Classification (NCBI taxonomy): domain Eukaryota; kingdom Metazoa; phylum Chordata; class Actinopteri; order Clupeiformes; family Clupeidae; genus Alosa; species Alosa pseudoharengus. The sequence continues at coordinate 36,249,410 of NW_027468630.1, read as the reverse complement.
ACTCAATTTTACCCCCTGTCACCTAGGTGATGGATAGTAAGGAAAGTTGTGGGGGCCAAAGAAACTTTGTGCGAGCAGATTTGTTTTTGGGGTGTAATTGGTTAGGAAGTGACTTTAGATAAATACCATGTCCTTGTTTGGCTTCCATTTGCATCAAATGCCTGTGTGCATATTAAGGCTTTTAAACACTCTGTGTGATGTCTTAACCTTTTAGTTTGAATCATCTCATTTGCTGGTTTGTCAGGCCATTGGTCACTTTGTGCTATAATGGAACAGTGTGGGCTCCATTAGCTGCTGGCAGCCCTGCATTTAGATGGCGCGAGAGGGCGGAATTCAGACACGCTCAGCCGTGACTCGGAATTGTAGGCCAGCGTGATTCTTCATGTTTCAGCAGTGTTATTTAAAATGAAATATGCTGGAAGTGAATGATGGATGAGGAATTGGGAGAGCAGAGAGAGAGAGAGAGAGAGAGAGAGAGAGAAGGTAAAAGAGAGAAAAGGAAAGGGAAGAAGGGGAAAGCTCAAGCATTGGATTCATACGGTTGTCCACCGATACTCTCTGTTCTTTTATGTATCATGGAGTATCACTTTTGCCAGAGTTTGCCGAGGTTAGTCCGTGACTGAAGTACATGTTTTCCAGCTTAGCATGAATTACTGACAAAGTTACCAATGCTTCACATTCCACACACCAAACACTGAAAACTTAAATAAGTTTATCACCACACTTGCATTTGGACCCTAATCAGGTCAGACCTCCAAGCCAAGGGAGATGACTGCTGAGTTGAGTGCTAAACAGCATTTTAAAAAACCATGCATGTGAAACACCAAGCTCTCGGAGCAAAGTCTGGAGCAGGTCTTCCTACAAGCCACACAGCAATTAGCCTCACATAATAGAATTTAGAGAGAAACACAGACTCTCTTTGCCACAACCACCAGGAAGACTCCAAATCCAATTGAATGATACAACACAAGCACCCCTCCATACACACACCTAAAACATTTGACATCCAGGCCTTGAAGGATGCTGCTGTCCTTGTGCTCTTGGAGATAATGGGAGGCTACCTGGGGCACGGAGTTGGCGGACATCACCTTTGAGTGAGACAGTTGTGCTGCCCCCTGCAGGTAACACCCGAAAATTGTAAGTTGTTTCTCTATTTAGTAATTCTAAATGGGATGTTAAAACCTCCGTGGACGGCGCTTGCAGGTGGCTCGACGAGGATGAGATGAGGCGAAACAAAAGAGTAAAGAAAAGTGCGAAAAGAGTCGGGAGCATGTTGTAGGGGCATAGATGGGATGATAGGAAAGTGAAGAAATGAAAGTGAAGTAAAGACTAAGTAAAAGAAGCCAAAGCCCCAGAGACAGGATACATCATGAATTCAGGTCTAATTTTTATAAAGGTGGTTACTGTTTCTCATTTAAGTAGGTTTGCATTGCAGTTCATAAATGGCATAGGTTACATTAGTATATGCCTCAATATGAAATCCTTTAATCATTCAGTTCAAAGATAAAATGCAGTACAGCCTTGGATGTAGTGGTAAAACAAGAGGTGGCTAAACTATGAATTCTGTGATCTCGGTGAGGTGGACTGCGCCATGTGGTATTGGATTTTTTAAAAAGGCATTCAGAGCATGTTTGATGGTGGAGGTTATTGTCTAATGTTTATATCAATACCAGTGGTATTAAATGGTTCCTAGAGTTTTGATGAGTGTACATATTGTGAATGTGGATAATACAGTGTGATTTTTTAATGTTAAAAGTTGCAATTGGTGAATAAACTTTTTTGAGAGGTGGATCAACTCTAATAAGAGGTGGATAAACTCTATTTCTGACATTTCAGAGTTGGATAAACTGCGTTTACTTGCGTTTAGCCTCCACTACATCCCTGAGTACAGCATAGAATTATGATAGGCACTTTGCATACAGTAGAACTGTAGACATTTACAGCAAACATAGCCCGACAGGTCCACATTTTTGCGCCACACACGACACAGTGCACTAATGACCTAATGAGACGCATGGATGCATGCCAGAGTCTCAGGGTCCAGACCCCTGAGGCCAAAATAGGCCAACGGCAAACAGTTCTCCCCTTTAGCAACACTGTAAGCTCAGCCAGCCCTGGGTTCAACAAGATGATGAGTCACTGAATTCAGTTACACTTTGATTTGTTAAAGGATAATTCTGGTATTTAGCACCTTCAGTCCCTTTTCTGGTTTGTTTTGGATGAACTAGAGTGGTGGACACCGAAATTTTGACGATGTGTCCTGTCTCGACTTTCTGACTCATTTTGAATTGCCTTTGACTGGCTGGCTATGGGCATGCACAAACATGTCCTTAAAACAACCCTTAACATTCGTTTTCAAAACTGTGCAACTCTCATCTTGAAAACAAGCAAATTTGTCTGCCAGTGCGTTAAGCAAATTTGTCCTAAAAACAAGCACATTTGTCTGCCAGTGCGTTGAGCAAATTTGTCTTGATAAGACTCCTTAAAATAAGTTAAAGGGCTGTATTTTGGGTCACCAGCGCATGGCGTAATACTCGTTATTCACCCGCGGAAAGTTGAATTCGGTATTTTGCACGTTTATTTTTTAAGCATTGCGCCCAGGGGTGTGGCAATTAACAACCTAGGGAGGGGACTCGCGCATTGTCTAAAAATCGCTATCATACACCACCTAAACCTGGTCAGAAGTCAATGGCGAGTTGTTCATATGCTATTTTAAGAGCGCATGTCAACAGTCACGCACACCAGCGCACGTCCATGCAAAGCATTAAATTGCACGATTACAATGGGAAACATAATTAGAATAAAGATATTACGAAATACTGTACATCTCATGATGAGTAGTTATTCACCATCATTTGCAAATTGGTAATGACGGTTAAAAGAGATTAGGGGAGAGGCGAGAGACACGTATGGAGCACAGCTGAAGACGCACTGTCACGAGATATAAGCAACTCCTCTGCAGGATAAATGTTGTTTTATTCAGTCATTTGAGTAACATTAGGGTAAGTGTTGCTTTTTCCAGCCTATGTTTTCGATGGTAACCCATTGTCAGTCAATAGTGAAAGTAACTGCATATAACTGTCTTGTCGTTGACTGACTCCTTGGTGAAGTTAGTTTCACTTTGCCAATGAGTTCAAATAATAGACGAGTGCAAATGCGTGAAGGCTATGCTAGGTTTTAGTAAAGCATGGTTTAAGAATGACTATTCCATACGGTCTCGCAAGCAGCCTCCTTCAAATGCGCCGTTGAATGCCAAAATACCGATGCATTTATTTGACATATCGCACGTTGAGCCGTTAAAGGGAATGACAGATGTCATTCTCATTGGTTTAAAATGATGTTACGCCCCAAACACACCCATATGACTGATTAAAAGACCTAGGAACACCTTGTTACGCCATGCGCTCCACTTTTGAGAACGAAACCCCTCCCAATGTGAACTGGACATCCTACTAAATTTGAATAGACTTTTGACGAGTGACGATGCACTTTAGAATGTCATGATAGGGCCCAAGGTCTTCTTAAATTAAGTCAAAATGATCTTTTGAGAGGGTGCTAGGTAAGTCTTTTCATACTAAAAACAATACCAAATAGATTTTTTAATCTTAATATAAGATCAATAACACTTGGTTAGAATTCATTTTTTGCAGTGCACCACTCTAGTTCATCCAAAACAAACCAGAAAAGGGACTCAAAGTGCTAAATACCGGAATTATCCTTTAATACTGTGAGTATAAATGATCATGTCCACCAGCAGTTACATGAGTAGGGCATATCCAACTATGTGGAGCCTGTGAGCAACTGAAAGAGAGAAACTTAGAACTTATGAATGAGGACAGCAGTCTCTGGGGGATACGGCGGTGTATTCATGAGGGTCAGAATAGATGTTTAATTACTCATGATGCCAACCATGGATTTCTATCATCAGTCTTTCCTTGTGTGGGATAGGAAAAGCTGTTCCTTTTGTTTTGTTACATCTATTTGATCTTTAGCTCATATTGATATTCTGATTTTTATTCCATTTGTGATTGATGGTATGTTTACATCTCGTGTATGTGTGTATGTGTGTGTATGTGTGTGTGTGTGTGTGTGTGTGTGTGTGTGTGTGTGTGTGTGTGTGTGTGTCTGTGTTAGCATGAGCATGTGTGTTTGCATCCGTGTGTGCATGTGTCTGTGTCTGTGCGCTGCACATGCATATGTGTGCGGTTCCTGCTGATTTATGTTTTTCAGCTGAAAGGCGTGGGTGGCAACACTCCACACGTAATTAAGATGAAACGCCGAGAGGCACATCCATCCCTCCGTCTGCTTTCTCTCTCTCTCTCTTTCTCTCACTTTCTCTCTATCTCCCTCTCTCTCTGCATCTCTCTCTTTCTCTCCCTCTCATTCTCTTTCTCTCACTCTTTCTCTCTCTCACTTTCTCTCTATCTCCCTCTTCTCTCTTTCTCTCTATCTCCCTCTCTCTGCATCTCTCTCTCTCTTTCTCTCCCTCCTTCAATTCATCTCTCTCTCTCTCTCCCCCTCCTTTGTGTCGTTCCACTCTTTCATCCTGCCACTGTGTTGTTCTGTGAAATGTACATAGTAATTGCCACCTACTACATGATAGATGTCAGAGGCTGAGTGTGTATGCACAAAGGAGAAGCTGTATGCTGACAAACCAAACCGACACACAGTCTCTCTCTCTCTCTCTCTCTCTCTCTCTCTCTCTCTCTCACACACACACACACACACACACACACACACACATACACACTCATTCACTCACATCATGTTGCGTGATTCAGTTTCAGCCATGAAGAGTGTGCATGAAAAAAGCAAACACACACACAGGCACACACACACACACACACACACACACACACACACACACACACACACACACACACACACACACACAGAGAGAGACACGAATACAAACTCATGCTAATGTGTTGGGCTGTTAGACATGTACAAAACTTGTCATATTTAATAAACTGTTATTTTAATCTGTATTTACATATATCTCGTATCCAAGACTCCCTGTGTGAATCTCATTATCACTTTGTAAAAATGAGACTTTACTCTGGCAGATCTGTTTTATTTCTCGCACATTGTCATATCCACACACACACACACACACACACACACACACACACACACACACACACACACACACACACACACACACACACAGAGGCATGCAATTATATATCACATCCCTCTTTGTAAGAAGACTCAGTCTTCTTTATCTCACTTCTTGTTCTTTCCACCTGAGCAGAAGCATGTGCATACACTAATGAAAGACAAGTGCATGTGTATTTTCATATACTATGTGAATAGCTATGCAACGTTTCAGATGTATTTCCTCTGTAGTGTGCATAGGAGGAGGCTGCCCTCTGTAATTAAATGATCTCCTCTCTGCTCTTCTGCCAAGCAGGAGGCACAAGGCAGGTGCGGTTATTTTGGGAAAGTAATGTTTGACGCGGCAGCTGTTATTGCCAGTGGTGTCAAGGCCTGTGTGTAGAAGGGTTATCTAGTTTACCCCCTGTGCTTTTCACTAAGGTCATTTAGTAGCATGAAGATGAGTAGAGACGGAAAGGCTAGTTCCATTTGTAGTTACATTCCCATCAGTCTGCAATAGTGTACATAATCGGATTCCTCTTCACATTGTCCAGTGTTTTTGTTTCCATAGAACTGTCCTCTGCTCTCATTGTATGGTAATATATGCCATGGCAATTATGTCCTGTTGGAAGGTGCTGCATTGTTACCAAATAAATGTGATATAATATTAGAATAGTGAGATAGAAGAGGCTACATTAATAGTGTGTGTGTGTGTGTGTGTGTGTGTGTGTGTGAGAGAGAGAGAGGGAGAGAGAGGTGGGGGGAGTTTTTGGTCTCACCAGCAGATGGTGCCTGGCACTGTTTTCTCACCCCATCGCCTGTCTGAATTACAGCTGGAGTTATAAAGAGAAATGAGAGCCATCAGATGCAAGTGTCAGAACTAACACTTAGAAAATCACTTTTTAAGCGCCACTATCATGCATGCTCATAATCCTTGGTCTACCTCATACTGATGATATGTGTCTTTGTCTCCTTTGCTAGCCCATCCTCTCCTCTCCTCTCTTCTCTTCTCTTCTCTTCTGCTCTCCTCTCATCTCTTCTCCTGCCCTCTGCTCAGGGTCCACCCCCCCTTTCTCCTTCTCCTTCACTCTCCCTCTCTGCGCCTTCGTTCTTGCTTTACCTTTCACTTGAAGGTGGATGTGGAAGGGTATTGAATATTTCCCTTGTACCGGTTTGTTTTATTTATGACATTTTCAATATGAAAGTGCTACAGTGTCACAAATACAATTTAGAATGGGAGCATCCTCTCCTGACTGAAACCTAATGCATGCTCCCATCCTTTTGCCCTTGGGCTGCAATCCGCCCCGACTACTAATGACACAGGACTGGTCTCTATGGCCTCCATAAGCAGGGGTGCATTTGTGCTTGTTCTTACCTCTTGATATCCACACACGTCCTAATGGACCAGACTGTGTGTGGTCTTTGTATACGTTACAGTGTTGAGGCAGTCGTGTCCTTGGAAGCCCGTAGAGCTAGTCTGTGGAGGAACATACGTACTGTTGACAAGTCCTAAACAATTCCTCTATCCACTCTCACTGCTCAGGTCCAGTGCGTAGCTTAAAGGGTGTGTGAGCTGACATTATCGCATAGCGTTTTATAAAATGTGTGTGT
>NW_027468630.1:36190202-36237702 GCF_046254945.1 Alosa pseudoharengus | reverse complement strand
AGCCTATAGCTTCTATTGCAAAATCATGTTGGTTTATGCTTTACAACATTAGGAAGATCAGACCTTATCTGACACAAGATTCCACACAACTTCTTGTTCAGACCATGGTCATCTCTAAGCTGGACTATTGTAATTCACTATTAGCTGGCTTACCCGCTTGTGTAACAAGATCATTACAGCTGATTCAGAATGCTGTAGCACGCCTGGTCTTCAATCAGCCAAAGAGGACACATGTAACTCCTCTCCTAGTTACTCTCCATTGGCTCCCTATAGTAGCCAGAATTAAATTTAAATCTCTCACTTTGGCCTATAGGACACTAACTAGATCTGTTCCTAGTTATTTTAATTCAATAATCAAGCCTTACATCCCCAACCGCCCACTGCGGTCTTCTGGTGAGCGTATGTTGTGTCGACCAGTCATGAAAACTGGGTCTAATTCCAGACTCTTTTCTTCAGTGGTTCCATGTTGGTGGAATGAACTGCCCAGTGCTCTTCGTTCCTGTGGTAGTTTTGGGTCGTTTAAGAGGGGTCTAAAGACATTCCTATTCAACATATACTTAGTTGTTTAACCGCTTATATGTTATGGTTTGTATAATGTTGTTTTATTTTAATTGGGCTGTTAATTAATTTGACATTATTGTTTATTATTGATATTCTCCTTAATGTAGTCTTAGCATGTCATTGTTTTTATATTATTGATTGAATGGACATTATTGTTTATTATTGCCTTTCCCCTTTTTTTTCCATTGCTTTTTTATTAGGCTATTGATTGAATTGATATTATTGTGTACTATAACTATTCTCCTTACTATATTTGACCTACATTCTAATCTGTTCCCTGTTCAATTTTAAATATTATTATGTTGTTTTGTATTTATGTGTCGCTTTGGACAAAGGCGTCTGCTAAATCCATAACCATAACCATAACCATAATAACCATTAAGGCTAGTTTGAAGAATACATAGTTTAGATTAAAAGATTATAAAATAAATTGGGTGAGTTTTACAGACCCTATACATTTATGGTAAATACTGTAGCTCAATAAAAATTATTTTGTAGCTTTTTTATTTCTTAAAAAAAATAGTTATATTACTATATTGTTTGTAAGGCGTAATTGAAAAATTTTATTGGATTTTATGTAATTGTAGGGATTAGATATGCAAGGTAATTTATGTGTTTTATTCTACAGTACTGAGACTACACTCCATTAGTAAATTAGTGAAAAGGCTAAAAAAGGATTTGCATGTGTGTCTGTGTGTATGAGAGAAAGAGTGAAAGAAAGACAAATCATTAAGATTTTAAATGCATTCATGAGAGGGAGAGAGAGGGAATGAGAGAGAGAGAGAGAGAGAGAGAGAGAGAGAGAGAGAGAGAGAGAGAGAAGCAGGCACCAAATGCAACACATTCTCAAAGCACGCATTGGAAAGAGAAATAACAAGAGGTGATAGTAATTGCTCTAATTAGCCAAAGGCCATTGACGCATGGATTTATTGAACACCTCCAGGCCTTCATTTGGGGCCTGGATGTAATGCAGCATGGCACTGCTGCAGGGAACAGGAAAAATAGGACCTTTATTTTGGACTGGACATTCGTCATGTTCACATGAACATACTGTCCCCTGTGAAGAGGAACAGTGAAAACACACCCAACCACTAGAATTAGGAACTGCACTCTGTGGTCTTTGTTTTCTTTCAGTCAGTCTGTCAGACAGTCAGTGGCTTACCCACACACCCATCTCTAATTGGGAGAGGGCTACCTGGCCTATTAGCAGTTGATGAAGCTAGCTGTTTACACACCAGAGGGGCTCCAGCACTTTGTGTGGAGGCTTTAGAGATGGGCTGGTGTTGGGAGTGTTATTCTGAGCTCAGACCCTCCTGCCTCCTACCTGTTCCCGTCCCTGCTGGGTGGAATGCAAACATATTTTTCCATAACATAGCAGCAGTGCGATTCTCTCAAAGAAAGCCTTCAATTAAAATGCACCATGCTGGCTGAACTCTTAAACTTCTAGAACAAATATGACTGAGGTGTTTGGGAGACAGTATATATAAAAAAAACATACACATTTTTTTGTCTTTGAAACAAAGCATGAAAGGAGTATAAGGACAGGCTTTCCTGTCTAGAGGACACAGAAATGCTTCAATGCTGAGGCACAAAAAATGTCTTTAAGCACAAATTTAAGTTACCTGTCTTTTATCACTTGTTTTGTCGCTACTGTCTCTACATCCTTCATGCTGCTCAAGCATTTTTGGTGCAAGCTAACTTTGCTTGTGTGTCTTACCGTTGACCCATGACTTTTAATCTTTGACCCACAGCATTCTTCTTATATTGGTGAACAGGGCCTTCAGTACACAGTTAGGCTTTCTCAAACACAGGGATGTGATTGCCTGTCAAAATTGTGTTTGGCCTAATATTTAGTTCAGCCTTTAATTATCCTCTGAACATTTACCTTCACACCCGTTGTCTCAGCAAAAGTCACTCTGAAGAAACTCATCGGCTTTTTGGTAACACTTTATTTTAATGTGTCGCTGTTACAGTGTACCTACTTAATTAGGTACAGTGGTACAACCTGTGTAACAACATGTACTATCAGGTACTAACATTGTACTTGCATTATGTATTTGTGGGGACCTACATATAGTTGTTACATTGTAATACTAAGTGCTTTTACAAAACTTGGCCAATTTGTCTAAATTTTCATCAGAGGCAAAGAGCTGACCTGAGACCTGCTGGATGGAGTAAATCTGGTCATGATAGATCTGATATACAAATCATTCTTACTAGCTCCAACCTGTGCTGCTACAACCTTGTTACTCTTTGATACAGTGGAATAAACCTATTAAGTGTACCAGTTAATTACTTACATGTGCATATGACATGTATGTTGTGTTGTGTCTTCGATGTCTTGGAACAGGTCTACTAATTCACTACATAGTACATATATCAACTGTGTTGGTACACACTTATTGCTCTTTGATACAGTGGCACAAAGCCATTAAAATGAAGTGTACCAGTTAAGTACTTACAATTACATATTATATGTATGTTGTGTCATTGGTGTCTTGGAACATGTCTGCCATGACCCTACATACTGTAGTACATGTATCAACTGTGTTGGTACACATTTATTACTCTTTTGATACAGTGGAATAAACCCATTAAAATAAAGTGTACCAGTTAAGTACTTACATGGACATATACATCCTGTCAATGATGTCATGCATCCTGTAATTGATGTGTTGAAACATGTCTGCTGTTACACCACACAGTACATGTGAATTAGTAGACCTGTTCCAAGACATCCAAGACATAACATACATGTCATATGTACATGTAAGTAATTAACTGGTACACTTAATATAGTTTATTCCACTGTATCAAAGAGAAACAAGGTTGTAGCAGCACAGCTGTTACATGTACACTGAAGACAATGAGGCCTTGACTGGAGCTAAGAATGATTTGTATATCAAATCTATCATGACCAGATTTACCCCATCCAGCAGGTCTCAGGTTAGCTCTTTGCCTCTGATGAAAATTTAGACAAATTGGCAAAGTTTTGTAAAAGCACTCAGTATTACAATGTAACAACTATATGTAGGTACCCACAAATACATAATGCAAGTACAATGATAGTACCTGATAGTACATGTTGTTACACAGGTTGTACTACTGTACCTAATTAGGTAGGTACACTGTAACAGCGACACATTAAAATAAAGTGTTACCGGCTTTTTTTTATAACTGATATACTGTGAAAAATAGGGCTTTGGAAATTAGGGCCGTCCTGTCAGTTGGTCATTGCCTGTCCAGTCTACTACTGCACCCGCTTCCTTTTCCCTCACGTCCTCTCCTCACCAGTCACCCAATGGTTTGTTTCCTGATCGCCAGAAAGGCTTGTCAAAACCCAACTTGCCCGACTTGTTATTGATAGAAGGCGAAGGCAAAGCCGGCGACTTTTCCTTCATCGATTCACATTTCAGAAATCCCAACGCCTCCCTGGAGACGGAGCGAGTGGGACACGACTCATTTAGTTAACAAATTGGAGCGATTACAGGCCAGATTGGAGCTGAAGCAGTTCTCCATCATCAGAGCAGCGAGGGCTGCGGAGCGCGCCGCCTAATGATCTCACCTGAGGTTCACCCGCCCCCTCCCTCCCTCCTGCTCCAAATCAGCCACCTCCCCTCTACTTTTAGCTGACAACACATTACGTTTTAATTAAGCCACTCACACAGAAGTTGAACTGTCTCTGATGGGAAATTCAAGCTTTTTCCCCTCCATAATCGGCAAAAATAAATCTCGACAGGAACAAAAGAGCTGAGTTTTGTTTTTCTAGTTTCCTCCCACTCCTATAGCTCCCGCTACTCATTGGAGGGCTTATCAGGCAGTGATGAACATTATAATATGCAGTAATATACAGAGAAATATCTTGTTAAAATATTGAGAATGTGAGAACATACCAGAACACACATTAGGCTGATTCGTGGAAAAAAAATATGCACAATATAAAATATCTGCATTTAATTAGCATGTGAAGAATTAATTTTCACAGAGGCTGGCAGCTAATTAGTGATCACAACAAATGCTTACACCACACTTACGGGGGGTTGCGCTCACTAGAAAAACGGCAAGTGTCAGCGGTGAAGACATTTGCAGGTCTCCACTGCTGCAGAAAATGTTGAGGTTGTCATTTTTGCCCTTGTTTTGGGTTTCCCAAGTGTGTGTTCCACATACTAACATGGCAACAGAGCAGAGTTATGCCTGAACTATAGAGGCTTTAATTATGTACCATACCATAAATGTTTTATTAATTAAAAAAGGCCCAAAGTTATGAGCGCGCCATGGTTTACCATACACACTTTTTGATAAGGTATGTTGATTGATTTGTCCCTTGAACTCTTTATGCTATACATCTACAGATCTGTTTTCTTCAATGAGCCCCAAATCCTGACATGCATTCTACCCACATGCAAGCACTATGTGACATTCAGTACATGACATGCATGACATTCAGTACATGAGAGAGATAAAGACGAACGAGAAAACAGCTGGCCGCATTGATAAACACTGACATTTTTTTTACGACGTATTCTTTAGAATCTCAAACACCAGTCTGCAGTAATGTGTGTGTGTGTGTGTGTGTGTGTGTTTGTTTGCTGGATACACGCACCAACAGTTTTGTGCTCCTGCCAGTGGTTTGGCCCGTAATGGTTTACCCTGAGGCCATGCTTAGTTTGGTGTCACTAATTATGCTGATGAAGGAGGAAAACATTGCAGTCCTGAAGCAAATCCCCTCCCCTAGCCTGAAGTTTTACTACATTAATACTTAAAGACACCAGTGGAGGTTAAGAGAAATGAAATGTCTTTATCTTGTGTGCCTTCATTTGGAGCTGTAAAGGTTTGCTTAATTGTGGAGAGCCTCTTACTGTGAACTGGTGTGACCTGGCTGTTAGACGCACTGCTTCTGTAATGAAGCCAAAACACCGAGGCCAATTTATGCTCATTATAATCAGTCGAGTTCACTGTCAACACTCGTTTAATGAATACCTACAGCAGACAGCTTTCTCTCTCTCTCTCTCTCTCTTTCTCTCTCTCTCTCTTTCTCTCTCGTTCTCTCTCTTTCTTTCTCTTTATCTCTCTCTCTCTTTCTCTGTCTTTCTTTTCTCACTTTGGTCCTGTTTTGTCACCCTGTGTCTTGGTGATCTGCGGAGGCTGCTGAGGAATGCAAGTGAACACGCAACTCAAAGTCCTCTATCAATTAAAGTGACAAAGTGCTCGCTTTTACAGGCTGTCACATACTGGGCAAGAGCACATTAACAATATGGCAATATGGCCTAGTGTTACAAGGCAGTATCCAGTGGACTGTGAAGGAATGCGATCCTGTCTACTTCCTATGACCACCGCTAGTGCAGCGTGGTCATATCATTCCCCCAGCCCCCCCCCCCCCCCAATGATTTTTGGTCGACAACAATCCGGGATACAGAAACACTGGGGAACGTGAGACTTCATGAACATGTAGCCCCAGTAAGAAGGCATGGAATAGAAGCATTTGGTAAGAGAAAGCTATGCTGCATCACTCCCACATTGTTTAGATGTACGTCACATTTCATTAATAAGCGTCCATCCAGGTGGTGCTATAATTGACATATTACAGTATACTCAAGACATTTATTTTCTTTAGATAGAACATGCTGCAAAGTGTAATGGTCATAGGACAGCATGTACCGTTATGCAGTACATCTAGTTTATACAGGAATTCAATTTGAGGTATCTCTCAGGTACAGTGTCAGAGTCGTACCTATTCTTGGAAGAGTGAAACAAATGTAATATTTTATCATGGCTACATGTTTCAATCTACGAGGAAAGCTCATTCAAATCATCTACTTCAGAGAAATGGTGACTTACAATTTAACCAGCCTGTCAATTTTCCTAATCCAAGAAACGCTCCTGTAATTAATTCAGTGGCATACAGCAAAACACAAATATCCTTATCCAATAATTACTGCACTAATCCCTTCAAGAAAGCATCTGTCTTAATGTATTAGGCTGGGAACGATGAGAGGGTAAGGTTAGGGCACATCGAGTCCTCAGACATATTTGTTTGTGCGCTTTCCAGGAAGCCATTCATTTCTGGTCTTTTGAATGTTCCCCATTTACTGTGAGCTGTGCATGGAAGCGGCAGAGCATGGTGACCCCCAAATGTATTTCTCTCTCTCTCTATCTCTCTCTCTCTCTGTCTCTCTGTCTGTTTTTAAAGCATGTTATGAACTGTGCAGAGCTTCGCTCTGTACCTGCAGGTAGGGCTGGAGTTTCATCGTTAAAATGCCTCAGATGGATAGTTGCCTTATGTGTCCTGTTTGTATGGTAAACATACATTTACATGCAAAAGTCAAATCAACCAGTGGAAGTCTACACTGCAAAAATGAGTTGTTAAGCTTAAACAATTATGCCATCATGTCATGTGGAATTGTTTCATTTTATTTTTTTCTCACATGGAAATTAGTGGGCTCACCTTGAAGTAATTACCGTAAAACCACTCTGTATGTTTACCTTGCATGGGTCTACCTTTACCCTCAGAGAGCCATTAAGAGGCCTTGCTTTTATGATGTTGAAAGCAGATGTTGATGTTTTAGGACCACTCTGTGCTCCACTCAGATATCAACAAATAAAGACTGACAGTCAGCTGAAACAGTACTCTCCTATAGGGACTTCAGGGAATAGGTATCAGTGCAGATTGGATGACCGCCTCCTTTTCTGTGCTTTCTTATTGCCACCTTTCAGTGCTGTCTAAATTCATTTCTGGCTTTATGTCTTACAGAGGGAGCCAATCACAGTTGAGGACAGTGATATACTGTATTGTAGCTATCAGTGCATGCAAATGCACTATATTGCTATAAATTTGCTTCTTATTACAGTGCACACAAAGCAATGCACTGTACTATAATCTTGTGGCGTTTTCTTCTTTTTTATTACAGTGTATGCTGTAGGTAAAAATGTAGTATACCAAAGTGAAACAAGATCCAGTCACAGAGAAGAAGCTCAATCAAGATGTAAGTTAAATTTGGACAGGCACACAACAGGAACAAGGCATTAGCGTATGCGTCTCTGCAACCTTAAATACATAACAGATGGTGGCAGAGCATTGATAATCATACAGTGACAGTTGCAGTCAGAAGACACAAAAGCTACCCTAATCAAGTCAAATTTGACACAATACAAGCAATCGGTAGTGATACCCAGACGCCTTCCATTGTCCCTGTTTGGGAACACAAAGTACAGGTATTATACTGAGAGAAGTAGTAGGATACGGTGTCAAAGTGACCTGACATATAGAACTTTAAACGACATATTGGAATATTGGACATAATCAGATTCTGTTATCTGGTGTCTTCTTCTTTTTCTGTGTTTAATTCACCTCAACGTAGAAACCTAACATCACAATCTTGGTTCAAATTGAGTTCAGTGGCTCTATCTTCGCTCTGACGTGTCACGACTTGCTTTACTTTTTGGTCCATATGAAAAAGCTGACTAGAATTAGCCTATTGGTACTTCCAAAACCATCAGTGTTCATTAACACCTGAGAGTCTCTCCGTGCTTTATTTTGGTGCTCGGGGGCATGGCAGTCTGAGTGTGTAGCATACTGCATGGTGGCACACATGCTATATTCAGACGTTTAAAGCACAGACGAAGCATCGTCACATGCCAGATATAGGACAAGTGTTAACTGTCTGTCGTACTGTGAAAAAAACAGCCTCCACGGCCAAAATAGCCATGACTGGTCTTTCCTATATCCAGCCCAGAACTCCCATGGCTCAGTATCAGTAGCAAGGCTTTTTTCAGTTGGTAACAAAAGTGGAATTGTTCAGTGTACAAGATTTGATTGCACTAAGTCAATATGGAAGAGTAGAAGATGAGTGCATTCAAGCAACACGTACACATTGCATTTAGCTTCACTCTGTTTCTATTGTATTCTGTAACATAATGAGATTATTGTGTATGTGGTCATTAGTGTTGATGTGAATAATGCAGTATATGGTGTACTGCTGCTGAACTTTTCCATTTCAAATTGGAGACTATTCTGGGCCTTCTGTAACAGGCACACATGAGGTCTGTGGCCAGCCTGCATTCCCCATGCAGAGCCTCATTCAATGCAGAGATGACAAAAGTCATGATCATAATGGTTGATTTCTCTCTCGACGCCTGACAGTTTCACCTGTTGTGAAAGGCCACAGATTTGCCCCCACCAGTCCAACTTCCTCCTGCCGATTCCAGGCCAGCAGAACAACCCGCGGCGCTGTGCAGCCTGACCTGCATACATCTCAACAGCCTCTTGATTGACAGTGTGTCTCCTGCAAACTGGCAGGAAGAATAGATAAGCAGCCTTGAAGACACCTGTGGGGGTGCTCGCTGTTCCGGGCCACAGATGGTGAATGTAGGACAGGCCGATTTTCTGTTGACCATTTCTTTGTTGCTGTGCTGTTGAATGGAGGTCATCAGAAAGAGTGCAGGGAATTGTTTGGGCCCCAGACCCAGATGATACTGTTTAAAGTAGCCAATGTACTGACTTGGCCATGCTATTACCTGTTGTGCAGACATGACATAATAAATGGTTATATATAATAATTTATATCTACAATAATCCCCTAACCACACAATAGACCAGTGTAGATGGTAGTATAACAAACAAAAGCAACAGATAAATGTGCTGAAGGTTAGAATTCATTATTGTCTATCAATACATTTGACATATTCTTCAGCATTCTACATATTGTATCTTGGGAGATATTCTATTTGATGATAGATTGCACCTCTGCCATGTGCACCTTTGTCTTTTGTTCAAGGCATGTGCAATATTGACTTTCCACATACACTGACATTTAGATCCGTTGGAGTCAATTAAGTACTGAATGCAGCATCACACATGGCATCTGGGACCTCTGTGGCGGGCACAACACAAATGTCACAGTACAAGCAGGATTTCCGATTAGTCTGCTCATATTTGGGAAGATATGCACAGATAACTCTCCCCTAATGCAGCACGGGCCTTGGCCAATGCTCAAAAAAACCCAAAACAAAACAGAGTACCTGCTCTCACCCTGTCGGCTAACCAAGTTCATGTTGTTAGAAAAGTTCATAGTGATGTAACATTTTTACTGTCAGTTGTGTGAGCGAGGGTCTGTCCTCAGCAATGGCTCTCTTCTCTGACACACACACACACACACACTGCAGTCAGGCCCAGACTGTACCTCCAGTTCACAGCCTTTCATCCTCTGTCTGTCTGTCTGGCTCTGCAGTAGTTGCTCAGCTTCTCCCTCTCTCCCTAAAAATGGTGGTGTTTTTTGCCTTTTTTTGTATGTCTTTTTTGTCACAGCGAACTTTTTCAAAAATGTGGCATTATCCATACAAACCTGCTGTAGTCTTGGAGTAGCAGTAGGCTACACTTGGGTTGATGCAGTTTAATAATACATGTGATAAACAGAAGTGTTTTTGAAGATGAGTTGCTGTTTCTTTTCAGAGATAATCTTTCTGCCTCACTCTGTCACGTTGTATATGGTCTGTCTCCTTATTTTTCTCCCTTATCCTTTTGTCTCTATGATATGCTTAACCTGTCACTCAAGGCAAGTTGGAACATATTTAGGAGTCTTTCCCCCCCTGGTTATTGGAGCTCTTTTCTTGGATATCTGGGACGATTCCTTAGCCCAGTGTTTTTCAACCACTGTGCCGGAGAGATCATCAGGTGTGCCGCAGAAAATTACCCAAATGTCACTCACTGGTCCAGAAAAGCAACTGTTGCATCAAAGAATTTATAACCACATGCTCTCATTGATTGTATGATTGCACTATTTGTGGTATGCAGGCATTGTACAACGGGGGCCCCATATCCAGTATTCACAGAATCATCACATATCCAGTTCATAACAACAATTAAATTAGATATAGTCACCTACAAATGAAACAGAGGGCGCTTGTTTTATTGAGCGGGTCTTGCATAGAAGCCATAATAAGGCCATATCTGTGTATTATTTGATATTTTAGGCTATGGTATGTTTATTTTTTCTTCACACAGGATGTTAGTGTGCTGTGGGACATTTTAAGTGTCAAAAGTGTGCCGTGGCACAAAAAAGGTTGAAAAACACTTCCTTAGCCTTTAAAGCTAAATGGCATGGCATGGACACAAACACATTTATTCTGAATTATACTGGTTAGGCATCGCGCTGAATCATAAATTGAACATTCCACCACTGTCTGTCTGCCTGGGCCAGATGGTGGTTTTACATTTTCCCCCTTTGAATTCTGATAAAAATAATATTATATCAATTTATCTACCATTATTTTGTTAAAGTAACATCAATATATCAATCAAGAGCATTAGAATGAAACTGGACAGCAAAAAATGAATAGCCCAACCAAAGCCTCGATCAAAGGGTTTGTTGAATGAATGAACCTTTATATTTCTGTCAAAGAATTTTCCTTTCAAAGTTGAAAATGGAAAAAGCTGAAACCAGACTGAAATATTAAGTTGTAGGCTACTTCAGTGTCGTATGGCTTAAAGGAGTGGATTATCCTGTTTGGTTTTGCACCCACTGATAGTAATGTGGGTGGTCTCTTGTGACACATTCTCTGACCACAGTGTCGTATACCAAGTATGTATGATCATACTGTAGAGGTCAACTTAAGGGTGTGTGTGTGTGTTTGTGTGTGTGTGTGTTGGGGGGGGGGGGGAGTATTTCTACTGCACCCTCATCACTGAGAATCACACAGTTTGTGAGAGTAAAACGTTTGTGTTTAAAATGTGGTGTATTAGATCATAATCAAACTTATACAGTATAGGCCTAAACTATAATATGATTAACAACCAAACATATAAGCACATGTTATATAAACTATAGTATTGCAATATATAACCACACAGCCCATGCAATGATTACAGGGCACACGTTTTTTTTCATATCCCTTCTTGGCACAACTCAGATAATTGATGGTTAACTTAACTCTTGTGAGGACAGTTTTAGACATAGCTCAGAAGATGCCATATCTGTATTGTAATGCAATGCAACTTAAGTCTGACATTTAAATCTGCCCAGCACCTGTTATATACATGAGAATAAACCAAATAGCCACTCAATGCTCTGTTTATCTTTTGCAGCCGCGCACATCATCAAGAGGTAGACAGTAGAGCGTCGAGGCTTTATAACTGATGGCGGTTGAACGTTTATCCTCCGCGTGTCTGAGAGGGAAAGTCAGGGTAAAGAGACACGATATGAAGAGAGCCCCCCTCACATACATGTCATTCCTCTCCGTCAGGGTTTCCCCCTCGGAGGGTTTAAAAACAGGCACTGCCTGATAATGTTTCTGGAAGGCAGCCTCAGGGAGTGATTGGAGACAACGTCGGGAGTCTTGTCACATCCCGACGATTCCTCATGTATTACTTTTCAGAGAAAAAGTTGAGCACCTGTTCCTGTTCGCTGATAGTTGAAAGAAGCCCTCATGAGTTTGACAAGCAGTTATTTCTGCCCGCGTCCCCCTCGATATGTTGTGAACTGACAATGCAACAGCTATAACTTGTGCTGTTGCCTGGCTGCCTGCATACCTGGTGCCTGGTAGTGTGTCACAGGCACGTATGCAGAGAGTGAGTATAGGCTACAGTATTCATGTCCGTCCTCGACTCTTCTTTTGGGATCCCTGCTTTTACACACTCGAGCCAGAACTCTTCAGGCGCTCTCTCTGGCAGCTCTCTGTTGCTTTTATATGAAGCCAGTCGGCGCTACTAGATCCTCGCGGCTCAAAAATAGAGTTGTACTGTCTGACTACGGTGTGTTATTACGGGGTCCGAGACACTGGCTCCTGTGCTAGCTGATGCGTCATCAGTGTCTGAGGGCCACAGTGTCCTTAAGAATTCACAGCAACCTGCTGGGGGAAATGACTGAGGGGAGTTGGCAAGTCTCCATGGCAACTGGTCTGAGGCCAGTCCCTTTTGTGTATATCATGTGGGTGGCCATGGTCAGACGTCAATTGACAGTAACTAGAATACA
Source organism: Alosa pseudoharengus (assembly GCF_046254945.1). Lineage (NCBI taxonomy): Eukaryota > Metazoa > Chordata > Actinopteri > Clupeiformes > Clupeidae > Alosa > Alosa pseudoharengus. The sequence continues at coordinate 36,225,175 of NW_027468630.1, read as the reverse complement.
TTAAGCTTCATGACATCACCACTGCTGGCAAGTGTGGATCAACTCATTTTCGCAGCTTTTTATTTAACAAGCTCCTATATCTGAAGCACTTTGCATGCCATTGTTTTATAAATGGCCTTTGTTGTTTGAGCGCATTGTCAAGGGTTATGTTAGCAGAGACATTCAACCTTGAGACACTGAAAGCCTGATTATGTTCACCCTGGGGTCTTCTCCAGGAGGGCAGTGAAACTGTATCTACAGTTATTTACTGGCACAAGTCTTCCAAGAAGTGTTCCCAAATGTTCATATTTTTTACTGGCAGGCTGTCTGCCAAAGAATTGCATTTTACCATTCACCGTCACATGATTTAATGAAAGGAAATTCATATGTTACCAGTAGAACTAGTTGCTTGCTGTTGCTATGGGCAGGGGTAGTAAGACATTAAGCTTCAATATGAGCCTGTGCATTGCTGACAGCACCCTGCAGATGCTAAAGAAGTCCTCAGAGTCACTACTGTGGCACTGTGCTTCAGTCTGATATGGCTGTTCTGCTCTTACCAGTGTTGTATTTCAAGTATTTGTGACAGAAAACACAAAATGCATCTGTGTGTAATACAGACAGCCATCTTGGGAGCTGTGTAGCCCTCTGCTAAAATTGGTCAACAATGAATAATGTACCCGGGAAGTTAAAGTAGAAAAAGTCAATTTGAACGCATGTCATAGGTGCAATATACTGAAAAAAAGCTTCACTATAAAAATCATAATCTAGAATGTTCTAGACTTGGCACCACAGTAAATACAGTAGACCTTCACAGAAATGTTAAATTAGCTTCTGTTAGATGTGTGACTGAGTTAAAGGACAAATGCAGGCTGGTATTTTAAGACAAGCAGTTTCTACAGCAAATCCAGAATAGTGCTATTCTGAATAATAAATGATGACAAATTGAAGCACACTTTTTTGCATTTTTGACATCTTACTGAAGTTGCACAGAAGACACACACACACACACACACACACAGGCATATTCTGCCAGCTCAGTTGTCAACAGTTCTCTCTCTGTTCTAATAGATTCCATTGAAAAGCCTCTGTTCAAGCTTCTGAGAGACAGAACAGCAGGACTCAACATCCAAATCACCCCACTCTGTGCATGCACAATGAACTCTGTCCCAGCAGGGCAACACACAACACCAGCCACCAAGGTATGTACTTCGCCCGCCCCTCACTGTGTCCACAATATCTATGCGGAAAATGTCATATCCTGTATTATTTATTATGCAATTTGTTTAGTTATTTGTGTCTCAGCAATTCGTTTAGTTATTTGTGTTCTCTGTAGTGGTGCCTGAAATGAAGGATGTACATCTGAGAATATATTATATAGTAGCTCTATAAATATATCAGAGAAGCTCATATAGGGCTGTTATACATAACTCTGATGTCCAGCTGAGCATGCCGAGAAAGAGAGAGAGAGAGAGAGAACAGACATTATGGCTGTGTTGGAAGGTGGTATATGATTTTCTTTGACTTTCATAACCCTTTCTTCATGCATTCAGCAGTCAACTTTCATGTTGCGTTTGCCAGTTTGACATAAACTGGAAATAACATTTATCAGAGATGTGTGCCCCTTAACATTTTCACAGTACTTTTAGCTTCCTTTATCTGGTGCTATTTACATGTGCTGTTTTTGAATAATGAGAGGGGACATGTGATGTGCCCTCTCCCTCCTGTGCCCCACTGTTTGGAGCTGCACATCCCATTTCACCCCTGGCCTGAGGGGCACCCCTGCTGCATTATTCAAGCTCTCGCCTTCTCAAAGTGGAGACCTCCATGGGTAACAGATCGTTAAAAAGCCGTCCCGCCTGCCTAAAACTAGCTTCTGTCATTTTCTACCTGAGTGGACACATCACACTTCCTGTGTAGGAGCTCTCTCATGTGTGGCTCTGCCTTGTCCTGACCACCCTGACTTCCTCTAGTGGTTTGAAATGCAACAACTTTAGAGGAGACAATCACACTTCATTGGGCAAGGACTCACAAAGAACTGAACAAGGCTTAATCTACACTTCAAACTCCATTTTTAATGGCAGACAGCAAGCTTGGGACGTTCCATCTGAGAAGAACAGAAGAGAGGTGGGAGTTAGTGTATGAAATGAAGCTACTGTAGCTTATTTATATTGCACAGAGAGCTACATTTCTCTGCTGTGCTGTTAGCATAGAGGGAAAGTATCTTTTGGAAAAGTGCTGAAGCTATTGTATTCAGAATCAGCAGTCTGGTTCTGGAACTTTCTCCAAGATTCTATGAACCACAAATGCATTTTATTCTGTTGTATTCACTGAAATCCAGGTGTACACTGGAATTCACAGTTTGTCACTGAGCTTGTGAAAGCTCAACAGCTGTTTAATAAATTAACTGTTAAATTATGCCAACTAATCTTTGGTTTGTTTACTTTCGCAGACACTACCTTTGTCACCCCATTTATAACTGCCAATTGTCCATGGTGTTGTTAGTGCAGAAGAATCATTGTAAGGGAGATGTTGGGAGGGAGGGAGCCATGGTGGCGTCTTCAAGCACATTGTTAGGGGAGCTTAATTTCTCTATGCATGGCCCTGAAGATAATAAGCTGTCACAACAGTGGTGGCAGATGCATCAGTTTCCTAGGTCAGTTTGGAGATCCATCTTGCTGTTTGTAGATCCATGTATGTCTTGCAGGAATTTTGTTTTTCCTACCAAGATTAGTTTTCTTCTCCATCTATCCAGTGCATATGAATTATAAACCAGAGCATTTGGCTTTGGTATGTAGTCATTAGTGCAACTATGCCAATAAATCTCTGAGGAAAACAGCTGTAGATAAGAGCATACAGCTATTTGGCATGATGGTTGAGGACATACGGTATATTACACATGGGTGGATAGTGGTCATGTCAAGATGTTCCCTTTGTGAATGTCATCCTGCATTCTGGCTTCCCAGCACTAACTCCTGCCCAACAGACTGAACAGACTGGAGTTTGACTTGGCGTTGTTTTCCTCCCAACATTTAACCCACCTGTTACTGCACATACAGTAGATCATGCAGTGTATGCTTTGGCCATGCGTCACATATTCCCTCTCATGTTTCTGTCTGACCATCCTACAATATGGAGTATCAAGACGTATTAGTGGAATTAGATCCCACTAGATGGCCTTTGATGCAAGCTGGCTGTCCAGTTCTAACAGATGTTCTTTCTGATATTATGACCATGTGTAAACACAAGCACACTAGAGGGCCCACAGCTAGGAGCCCAATCCAAGCCTCAGTAGAAGGCAGGCTGGCTTAGGGACTTCCTGCAAGTGTGACAGAGGATGAACACTTCTGATTGGGCACGATCGACGGGCATAATAAAATGTCCATTTGGAGGACACACTTGTGCATGTTCAAAGTGTTTGTGCTGAAGCAGGTAGGGAAAGGTCCCCGAATCCATTTGATCCATAAAACACTAAGAGATGAGATTGGTTACGGCCAGTGTGTGTGGGCGTCATTTCATATGCAGTGTTGGTCCTGTGTGTTGCATCACATTGCCTCAGTTGATATGCAGGGATCACTGATAAGGACAGTGGTTAAAGAGACCTCGTAGGCACCATTACCATTTTTGTCTCCGAGCCTTTAAGAGGCGATCCTGGCTTGTAGCTTGAGTCATTTTGCTGCATGAATATGTATTCACACAGTTGGTAGGAAAATAATATTTATTTCTGCCCAATAGCCGTTAATGTGTCTCAGTGGTTTTTATGCTGCCGTTCTCATGCACGGCACAGACCTGATTTGAATATTTTACAAGGGAGCCAGGGCCCATGATAATTTCCCTTTAATGCCGAGCCACAGATAAAGTAGTCCCTCTTCTCTGGGATGAATGTGTACTGATGGATTACAGCCAGTGTTTTCTCTCTTCTGTTTTTCTTCTTTTTTGCCGAGTGGGAGAGAAGGCTTGTATTAATCTCTCCTCATCTCAATGGTAATGGCACAATGGGGTGTCTGAAGAGGGTATTATGGCTTCTTGAATGTATATCACTAATACGTCAGTCAAACTGAGTGCGTTCAGAGTAGCCAACTTGTCTGTGCAGTAGTGTTAATTTCGCCAGACAAGATGAAGACAGAATATGTTCTTCAATTACCTTTTTTTCATGACCAAGACGAGATGAAAATGAGAGGACACTGACAGTATAAAACACTAACTGTGACAATATCAACATGCAGTATTGTTGATGAGATGAGATGAGACTAAAATATAGTTTTAAAATATTTTTTTACCAAACTTTATTTTGTCACCAAAAAAGACGAGACAAATGATATGCCTATTTTCAGTGCCGGTTCAGACCTCCATGGTGTCAGGCAAAATCCTGCTAAGGGGCCCTCCTACCTGAACTCCAAGGGCCAAAATGTAACCATTGTTTAATATTATCTGACACCTCCCAATACAATCATCCCACCCCATTTTGGATGTCTACGGAAGTTACCAAATATAGTGTTTTCCCCATAAAGGACATTCACAGCTATTTAAATGCCCAGTATCCCCTTACAAAAAAATAACTGCCATTTTTTCGAAGTACAGTTCAGTTATAGTAGGCTACAGTGCAGTAGCCTAGTATTTTCATGTCCAAAATACTGCATTTCTGTAGTAAATCACTATGCAGTAGGCCTACAACACAGTTTTTTTGTGTCCAAAATACTGCATTCCCTGCGTAAGAACTGCAAATATTTCCTCCAAAACTGTGGTTTTAATGTTCCGAAATCTGCAGTTTGACACTTGAAGTAATGCAGTTATTTTTTTGGCTGAGGCGGACTTCTTCACCTGTGTGTCTGTAGTAGGCTACTTGCCAAAGACATAGGCTACTGAACTGGCTCCCCTGATTCCCGTCAATATTTTTGAAAACATACTTTAAACAATCATTTTAATACTTCATATAGGCCTAATTTATGAAGTGCATCTATTGCCCATGCATACATTAGGCCACTTTCCTTATTTATTTATTTATTTATTTATTCAAAAATGTAGCCAGTTGCCCACATTCAAAAAACGGAACTTCCGATTATATTTCACAACTTTGCGAAGTACTATGACTGGGAAAGGCTGGCAAGCAAGCCGCAGACAGATCAGGAGATTCACTTCCCTTAGGTAGGCCTAGGCTAGGCCAGCAACACGCACTGGAGAGATGCGTGTAGTATCAAACCATGGAAAGAACACAAGTTTACCCGACTGCTGTTCCCGCCGTTCATTCTCGTGAAGTTTCTTCCGTTTTGCATGCCCTGAATGCTAATTCGGTTTCATGTTCATCTTCCTAATGTATGAGACACTGTCGCTATAACTGTATACCTGTACAGACCTGCTTGACTCAAGGGGAGACAGGAGAGGGGGCCTTCATTAGCTTGCGGGGCCCTACGCAACTTGCGTAGTGTGCATATAGGGAGAACCGGCCCTATATCCAACTAGTAAACTAGTGGCTCTACATTATATAGATGCTATTTTATAGCTAAACTCAAAATTGATTGGGCTAGAGATAGGCTAGGATTGATCATATAGACTATGCCAGTTCCTTAATAGCCTGTTATGCAGACCATTTTCAGTGTATGCCTTTGTAGGGAGCTAGTTCATGTAACCTATCCAGCACCTTGGTGTCAATCTGATGTCAAATACTAGTCAAGATTTTACCACCATGTTGAATATCTAATTTCATTACTATTTTGTCATCACAAGCTATGACTTCATTGTGGTGGTAAAGAGATCGGTCCAACAAAGGGATCAATCCGTCATGCAGTCACTGGTCCATAAATCTTAGGTAGATATAATTTACGTTAAACCGACATTGATTTGATACCCAAAATTACACCAGAATTAAATCATATTTGCAAATCAAATTTTGACATCAATTTGGCACTAAGATAGTGAGCTCTATTTAAAGTCATTGTGATATTATTATATAATTTGTATAGTAGTATAGTATAGTATATAGACTTTTTTGATCACGTGAGGGAAATTTGGTCTCTGCATTTAACCCAATCGGTGAATTAGTGAAACACAAACAGCACACAGTGAAACACAGTGAACACACAGTGAGGTGAAGCACACACTAATCCCGGCGCAGTGAGCTGCCTGCTACAAAGGCGGCGCTCGGGGAGCAGTGAGGGGTTAGGGGCCTTGCTCAAGGGCACTTCAGCCGCGGCCCACTGGTCGGGGCTCGAACCGGCAACCCTCTGGTTACAAGTCCAGAGTGCTAACCAGTGGGCCACGGCTGCCCAAATTAGTACTCATTCAAAATCTAGACTAAAGATAAAAAATGACAAAAATGTGACTAAAACTAAAATGCATTTTCTCATTTGAATGGATGATTTCCAAATATGAAGATCTAAGAACGGATAACAGTCAGAGGGAGTGTGATGGCAGAATAATGTGCAACTTGCTAAAAACAACGTCTCCTAGTCCTATCTGTACCATTTATCATCCTTCACCAGACAAATCAGTTCAGTTCAAACTAGCCTAACATAAGAAAATGAGAACAAAATTGGTAACTTGGATATAAATCTCAAGCAAAACAATAGCAAAACAACATTAATAAATGACACTGCATTTCCTGGAAAATTTAAAAGGTTTGACTGGTTTTATAGAGCCAGAACCATGAACCATAGGGCAGAACCAGAAAAGCTACTAAAGTCATACATACCCAAACCAAAATATCAAAACATCTCCAAAAAGTTTATAAACTGAAAAGTAAAACATCTCTGTCTAACAGTGTCCTGACTGGGGATCGTCAAGTTTTTCTTTGGGTTAATGTTGCGTTTCTCCCATACCCACAGTGGATTTGGAAGATTATTGCTTCTGCACATTTGGTTTTTACGATCATACTTCCTGATGTCCTGCTGCCAAGTGCAGTGACCACCTGCTCAATGCTTGTGCCAAGCATGTAGGGTTTTCATCCAACTCGGACAGCCCCTGAAGACCAACCAAATGTCTTAGTTTACTTCTATGTTCTACTCCAGTGGAGTAGTGTGGGTACCCCCACAAACACTGAAATGAAGGAGCTCCCAGATTATTAGGTTATATCCAGTCAGCATTTTCTCATGTTACCAAAGCTACATGCATCTCTCCACATTTAGCACTAGCTGCTGGCTATTTCCTCCTTATTACTTTAGTAGTGTACTGAAGACACGTTGTTGAAGGACTTTTTCCTGAAAGAATGAAAATAATTTACTTAAAAAAAAAACAACCGTGTTAAATATAGGAGATCAAAGGTTAATGGTGTTTCTGTGAGTTTTCATAGAGGCTGTTAAGAACTGCAGTCACACTCTAAACTATAATTGTTCTTTAATGTAGGCAGTTGATGTATGCCAGACTGATGTGTTATTTGATGTTCTACAAAGGCGCCAACAGAGATTAAGATAGACAGAAAGGTAAAAAAAACTATTTTGAGATAACAAGATGAAATGACACATCTAGGTCAGATGAAATAAAGTAAGACTGAATTAATACAACACCTTGAAGGCTAGTGGTTATGTGGAAATGCTTTACTTGACCAAGAACTTGCAATTCAAACTTGTACAAATATGCCTTCCTGTCCTTTTTTGTTATACTTTGATATTGGCTTCAATGCATAACCCATCTCTGAACTGTGGGGTGGAAACTGTTGCATATGACAGGGGTGTGTCCATATTCAGAGGGCGGCAGCTGTTTTGTGAGGGACTAAAGTTCCCCTGGGTGTGGTTCTTGCCCTCTTCATGTCATTCTGTCAGTTGGAGTGATTTGCCCAGGGTGAGGGACCCTGCATGCTGCATGAAACATTCCTTCAGATGGTTCTGCTTTCTTTGCCGTTTTCAATGTTGGGCAGCCGTGCAGCACAAAACCTCTCAGACTGAATTACGCAAACAAACAGGAAGGGCAGTTAGAAATCATTCAGTGATTTTACCAGGGACCAGTGATCAAGTTGAACAATTACAAATAAATGGTCACTTTATCTCTTTTGCTTTCTCTGAGTACAATTTATTAGATTGAACCCTATCACTTCCATAGTTATCTCAAATGGACTGGCTTGATATATTTTATATTGGATATGATGCTGTATTTGTTGTGCCAAGTTTTCCTCTGTTGAATGATGAGTGAAGAAAAAGGTTAATTAATGTCACTGAGCAACCCGTTGAGCTGATAAGAAAACCTCCCAAAGTGCAGTACTGAGTTAGCAGAGAGAGAGAGGGAGAGAGAGAGGGGGTAAACAGAGAGAGAAATAGAGAGAGGGGGGATAAACAGAGAGAGAGAGGAAAAGGGGAGAAACAGAGAAAGAAATAGAGAAAGAGAGAGAGCTCCACCCAACAAGCAAGGACTTAAGCTTTGCATGCTGAAAGTATTGTTTGCTTTCCGCCACTGACCACACAAGGTGTCAGTGTTCAGGCTAAATGAGTTTGGAGACTCTCAGTGTAGGAGAGTCGAGTAATTATCTGATCGAGTGATTCAGCAGCTTTGTATCTGTGAGGAGGAGGAGGAGGAGGAGGAGGAGGACAGAGATGGGTCTAGGCCTGACAGGATGTGGAGAAGCAGAGTGGGAGTGGAGGAGAAAGAGAGAGAGGGAAAGAGAGAGAGGAGAGAATGCAAGAGAAAAGAGGAGAGAAGGAAAGAGAGAGAGATGGAAAAAGAGAGTGATGGGGAGAACAGGAGGGAGAGAGGGAGTGTGGGTCTGGCTGATGGTGTGCTTTAATGTTGTAATTGGAGCTGTGCTCTTAGTGCTCTGTGATGCTGGACTCCAGCCAATCTAGGGCCACTCCGGTCAGTGGTTCATGTAAGTCCAGTCACGGCACAGACTAAAAATCAACCCTCCTCTCCCCAGGGTTACCAGCCGCAGCTTTTAAACTTTAATGTTTTAATGCACAGATGTTAATGCACCTACTCATCATTTGGACCCGACATTTAGTCTTCCCATCCACCCCCCAACATCCTGTGTTTGGCCCTGGCCCAGCACATCAAAAAAGTTTCTTGGGAACAAATCAATTACAAGCTAACCAAAATACTTCAGCTGGCACAGGTGGTGATTCCATGCAGCACATCTTTGATGTGATTATTCCATTCATATAACATCAAAGTTGTGGCATGCTCACAGAGATTATGTGGGGTGGGGTGGGGATTACGGTAATTGGGTGTTTCTGAAGTTGAAAACGAGGTGAGGTAGACATGAAGATGGTGCTTGCTCACACACACACACACGCACTAACACACACAGAGACACACACCTTGTTATTGGGGGGGTTTCCGGTAGATTGTCGCCACGCCGCTGCTTGCGAGTAAAGGGAAATTGTATTGGCTCATCCCTGGAGAGAAGAACGGGATGGATGAAAGCGTTCCAAGAACAGACAGACTCAGGCTCTGACTCTCCTCTGTGTGACTTAAGGGAAGACGCAATGACTTCTCTTACTGCCGTGTTTTTACGGGAAAGATGGGCTTCAGAACGTACTTAAGCCCTCATATGTCTTTGAAGTCACACACACACACACATACCGTCCTTATAGCTCTAATAAGAGACACTTAGCATTCCTTGGACACTAAATGCGACAGTACTTTACATATCACATCTAATTCTGTGAAGTCTGCTGTGCCATAAAGGCTGGTAAATAAAGCTGTGGCTGAAAAAGTCTACAAATCACTTTTCCTAGTGGGTCTCCGTGGAGCAGGGGACTACAGTGGGTTGGATCATAAACTGCTGATTGGGTTTATTGTGCGGTATAATTAATCTCATCTCGGAGTTCAGAACTTCATCTGGAGTTAAGAGAGGGCACAGTACCTGCGACCAGGAGCTTTGATTTGGTCTTCAGAGAGGTTTTTCCCTCTGCTGCTAACAGGTTTGGGGATTGGGAGCCGTGAACTGTGAAATTGCTTGTATGTGTACAATTTGTTTAATTGTATTGACAATTTTATTGAGCAAACTCTAAGTCGACCGAGTGTTTTCTTAGGATGATTTCCTCCTAACTGCATGAGGAGCCACACATTGATTGTTTTGGCTTTGCTGCTAACAGCTTACGTGCCATTGTTAATGTTTGTAAATATGCGCATTGTAGACATATTTCTTCTCTGTGATATTTTGACTACATTTCTGGCAGTGCTGTGTGTTCAGCTCCTTTGATGTCCAGTCTAAGCCCATGTATAGAATAGTATAGGTTGGGAAGACATGAACATTGACTGTGTGCTCATTTCCCTGCAGAGGGTCTCTCTTGCCTGCTCAATGATTGACATAGGAGAATACCTTTTCATGTGTCCAGTAATCCATAAAAAACATCAAAAGCGTTCAATTTAGCACTTTTGCATAACCCTCATGTTGACACTAGAGTGTTTTAACTCAGTGGGTAATAGATTGAATATGCCCCCTGCGCTGTGCTCCCCGTGGCACACACACAAGCCCCGGACCTCCTCCCATCCTCCTCCTCTCCGTCTCGAGTGTTTCTCGCTGATGCCTTCAGCTCCACGCTGCTCTCCCCTGATATCGACTGTTCCCTCACCCTCACGCCAACTGCTAATTAGGCATCTTATGGAAGAGGTTAACTTCCAGCGGCTGATTGATTTTAGTGGGAGCGGAAGGTGGGGTATGGGGATGGGGACGGAGGTGGGGTAGGGGGAGGAGGCAGGCACGCCGTAATGTCTTTGGCTCTGCATGTTTGCTTGTGTTTCTCGGCTGGGGTAATTGGGGTCTCTGATCAGATGGCGGAGGTACAAATAGAAAACGCGGAGATTAGTTCTGCCTGTGTCACTCACCCAGCCTGTCTGTTTGGCAGCGGGAAGGGGGAAGGGAGAGAGAGAGAGAGAGAGAGAGAGAGAGAGAGAGAGAGAGAGAGAGAGAGAGAGAGAGAGAGAGAGAGAGAGTCTAAATTATAATCCCTCTTGAGTTTCACTGAAGAGGGTTGGCGGGGATAAAAAAGATCCTGCTCCGGCTCAACCTGAGTGGAAGTGTTCCGGTACGGCAGGAACCATTGGAGAAAAAACAGGGAACAGGAAAGTAACTGGAGACATCTCTGGAGAGAGAGAAAGAGAGAGAAAGAGAGAGACAGACAGAGAGACAGACTCAAGACAACTCCCCATCCCCCAACCCCCATCAAACCATGCTTCTCGAGCAAATCTAAATCATTATGTTCAAAAAGAAGAGGCAGACAGTGAACTAAGTTTTAATTCACTAATCAAAAGCAAATAGAAAGAATGTCTAGGCGCTAAATGTATGGAATGCATGTTTGCAGCATATGTGTGAGTGGGAGTGAGCGCAAGTATATGTGCATTAATTAAGACCCTGGCTACGGCCGGCAATCTCTGCATAACTATATCATCTGCGGGGGTCATAATCATCAGTTTGCACCATCGATTTGCCCAAAACCAGAACCCAGGAACATATCAAATGTTCCCCCTGAAAGTTGCACCAGTCACAGAGAAAGTTTTTGTCAGGCCCATATTGGTTGGGGATAAATGTTGCACAGTGAGACATTTTGTTCTCAGGTGCTCTCCTCTAGCTGTGTTTTTGTTTGCATGTGATTTTCTCCACAGGGTTCCCCCCCGCTGCACAGGACTTTGAAGACATCGAACAGCCAAAAATGTCTCCGTTTGAGCAGGCCCACATTTCTCCTGTGCATATTGAGGGAACTGACATCACCTGCTGCGTGCAGTGTGTGCTACTTTTGTTTGGTGTTCTCTACCTCATTCATTTAGATTTTTTGTGCCTAAAGAATAAACTAGAAGGGTACAGCATTGCATAAGACATTGACTCCTTTATCATTTCAAACATGTGAGAGAATCATCTTGAGGAACTAGGCTTGACAGCACTGTATTTAAGCTGTAATATACTGTATGTTGGTTGCTGTACACACACCTTTGGAAACATCAGACATCCTTTGCCTGTAATGGATGATGGCTAAAATATGGGCATCAAATAATGTGTGTGAATCGGACATAGAACCTCAAGCTTTAGATCAATCGTTTTACAGGAATAGATGTTGAGACATATGGTCAGCAGTAGCAGTAGGGTTTTTTTGTCCCAGCCCATGATGACAGTTTGTCAATATGTATTTTGAATTAAATTTGTCAAAGCACTTTTCTACAGTCCAGTATTGGATAAACGTCTATGGCCTGCCCGCTCGTGTCATTCATTCGTTGGAAACGCTCTATTGTTGATGGCGCTGAGGGCTCTGTTTTATTGTTCCATTTCCAAAGAAGAGGGGAAATGACCTTTATCTTACAAGGGTAAGCATTTATCAGAAACGCTGTGGCCATGCTCATGCCAAGCTCTTAAAAGAACTTTTGTAAGTGCAGAACTTTAAATGGCTGTGCCTTTACAGATACTTTACCACTCCCTATTGACACCCCCAACCCACTGTGTGTGTGTGTGTGTCTGTGTGTGTCTGTATCTGTGTGTGTGTGTGTGCGTGCGTGTGTGTGTGTTTGCGGTATTCACAATTCTGTAATTGTACAGTAGTGGTTACTTGTACCTTCCTTTTGGAACTTCACTTTAACTGCAAGCATCCTTGTGTGTGTGTGTGTGTGTGTGCGTGCGTGCGTGTGTGAGAGAGAGAGAGAGAAAGAGAGAAAGTGTGAGTCTGCACACATGCCTGTGTGTGAGATGTGAAAAGTACCCTGGTGGCTGCTAAAAAGGCCCCCTGCCTGTATTCTGGTGCAGAGTGATCTGCTAATGCATCTGTTTAGGTTTTATTGCGATGATATTAAAGTCGGGGAGCCGGTAATGAGACGCTGCATTGTGCAAGAATATGAGACACCATCTGCCTCCACATGCCAGAGCCCGCAGCTTGCTCACCTTTTACAGCTCAGCCAGAGTAAACACACACGTCACATCCCCGCATGATCCAGCGCCAAAGTTGTTAGAGCTCCGCAAAGGGCCCATTTAAATAAATGTAACAGATTTTTGACTTTTGATTTTTTAATTCATGTTATATTAATTAAAGTGACGTGTGCCCTTTCTAGCCTGTGGGATAAATGACAGGATACAGTATAGGTACATGCTGAAAAGCCATATTGGGTCATGGTCATGGACATACATCCCAAAGGTCAACAGCACAGAAATACACCTTTAATGTTTATCAGTAGGGCAGAAAATGTACTTAGCCCATACAACCCATATACAGGTTGCAAGCGAAAACAAAAAGCAACTTATTTATTTAGCAGACACTTTTAAGATTCAAGATTCAATACTTTATTGCCATACAACTTGGTGCATCACTATAGACACACAGAAATGATAAGAAAACCTCTCCCTGCCTCACTCAGCCCTTTACCTTCTGAAGCATGGAAATGGGTTAAAAACAAGAGGTAGTAAGACCTGCTGTCCACTGTAGGACATTGAATAAAAGTTATCTTCTGAAAGTGTTAAAATAACTGGCCATTACTGAAATCTCTCTAAATTGAAGTTAAAATTTTCATATTCAGGAAACAAGTTGATTATTAGCAAAAGAAACATAAAATCTGCAAAAAAAGAATCAATTACCTCTCTTGTCGGCACAAAATTAGAAAAATGCTACGCACACATATAATTGTGACATCACCAGAAAGCCCAGGATGTCCTCTTGCAAGTGTAGTAGGACTCAAACAGATGGCATAAATGGTGCTTGACTTAAAAGTCTTAGAGCCAGATGTACGTACATTTGTGAACGTAGCATTATCAGCGTCATGGACAAACCGCAGATTGCGAACACTGTCAGACCCAAGTTTCCATCGTATTTATCAATCGTTCAATCCTTATTGTAAACTGTGCCTTTCTCTGCCCATAAACGCAATTTACGAATGTCCACAACTGAAAGGCAACGCCCACATACAAGCACAGTTGAATGAAGTTAACTGATGACAACATTAAAAAGAATCAAACGTTTAGCTATCATAAAATAATACCATACATGATAAGATGTCAACAAGCAGGGAGATAATGAAGATCAGTAATTCTACTCAAACTACTTGTGCAAAGACTTACAAAACTGGTGCTCTAAATAGCAATTCTGTTGTCTTTGAAAGGTTCTCTTATAGAGACGAGTTGGTTAGCTTTACTGCAAACTGCTTTTCACTCTCCTTAGAGAACGTTTACAATGTCAATGTCAAAACATCATGTTAAATAGAGATAACTTTACTTTACTATAAGTTAACTCTTAGTTATCTCCTTTGCAGCAGATCTAACGTGAACATTATGCGATCCATTTAATTGGGAACGCGTCTGCATTCACGAGAGGGAGAGAGAGCCACAGGTTCCAGCTGGCTTGTCATTGTTGATAATTGATATCTCCTTCTTATAAGAAACTTTTAAAAGGAAATCATGAAGGCAACAGTAGTTCCCACTACTGACCAGTGGTGGACGAAGTACACAAATCCTGTACTTGAGTGAAAGTAGATATACACATGGTCAAATGTTACTCCAGTAAAAGTCCTCCTTTTACATTTCCACTTGAGTGGAAGTACAAAAGTACTTGACTTCAAATGTACTTAAGTATCGAAGGTAAAAGTCTTAAAATGTATTAGGACTAATACAGTTGCATTTACTATTGTTGAAATGATTCGGCACAGACATAGGCATTCATTAAGCCTTTCTCCTCCATTCAAGGACAAAATCAGCTAATAATTGTTGTATGTAGAAAGAACTAAAAACAAACTAATGTGATATCTTATCTTAGATATTTCAAAGTAACCACATTTTTCTTTGTTGAATGCTTTACACTTTCAGACCAAATCAAGATGTTCCCTTTTGTGTTTGATAGTGTCAGATTGTCTATCATTGTCCATCATTTGCTTGATGGCGTCAAGAGGCTATGGTAACATCAATATTGTGAAAAGGGGTCAACAAGGTACAGTAAATAGTGGATAATAACATATGTTAGGCAACACTATTATTTAAAGCCTAGCTTGCTTAATAGAAAATATACATGTAGGCCTAACACATGTATTTGGACAGTCTTTTTTCCAAAAGGAACTTCAGCTGTCACAAAATGTAGTGGAGTAAAAAGTAAGATATTTGGCCTCGAAATGTACTGGAGTAAAAGTAAAAAGTTTAACAAAATTGAAATACTGAAGTAAAGTACAGATACATGAAAAAGCAACTTAAGTACAGTAATTGATTAAATGTACTCAAGTAATGTCCACCACTGCTACTGACCATTTAAAAACTGTTAGAGGGCCCAGCCGAGGTACAGCACTAGCCATAGCGGAGCAGGCAGAAGATCATTGAGAAATAAACGTGAATTAAAGCAAAGTCCTTTTAGGGAAGTCCCTCCACTCGGCCATATGGCAACGCTTTTTGGGCACTCATCGGGCATCCATCTCGGCATAAATACGCGTGCGCAAGGCTTCACGACACCAATCTACTGCAATCTTGCTCCAGCAGCGAGATCACAACACATGATTGGCACGATGTCTTCACAACACACCACATGATTGGCTCAATGTATTCACATGTCAACGTTTTGCCGCGGAAGGGGTGTGATATGCGTAGACAACTGCTATATTGGCGTTACAAACTAAGGGCTCTTACAGAGTCAACGCGAGCAACGCGAGCAAGCAACGTTAGCGACGCGAGCGACGTGCTCCCTTTCATAGTTTACACGGTGGACGCAAGCAACGCGGCCGATAAGTAAAATGCTATACGTCGCTCACGCAACAGGGGGTAGCAGTCACTGGTGACTGACATTCTGAGTGATATTCAAGCTGTCTGTAAAAGTTACATCCCAAGATCTCTTTTGGAGAGCCACGGATCATATTTAATTTAGAATTCTCAAAAAGACTCCAGTATGACATGGAGACACGTATAAAAGGTAATATCTAGCTTTGTTGGGTGACAAACTATAGATGGGAGGTGAGTGTGATTCGCTGTGCTAGATTGACTGCATGTTACAAGGACACTGGGTCATGTCATGTAAGGAACATGGTACTGTAAATAAACGGAAACATAGCCTACATTGCAGAGCCACTTCAACTTTATTAATATATGGTGAATAAATGTACACTAACACATGTGCACAGCCCCATGGTTTTCTGACGTGACGATGCTAGCACGTTAGCAGCGGTTAGCTAACTATACTAACGTAAGTTATCTACAAGTCTGAAGTCTCCTCCAAGTGACAATCATGCTATACACAATGAATAGCATGTAACCTACAATGTGGAGCTCCATAGACCGTAAAATAAAGATAAGCTTGCATAATTTTTCCTCTTCTCTGGCCATTGTATTCAAACCTTCTTCTGTAAATATAACATATACTTGACATAATGTACAATACTCGCAGTGTCGCCCCCACCGACAACGCATAGTATTGCATGCGTCAGTGCGTCGCGTATCAAAAACTGGGATGACACATTTTGCTACGCATCGACGCATAATGGCGGCCGAAGCGTAGCGATGCGTAGCGATGCGTAGCCTTGCGGGCGCGTATGCGTAGCGATGCGTTGACTCTGTAAGAGCCCTAAGCCCACGCATTTCTATGGAGGGTTTTTTGAGTGCTGTTGGTGCATTCAGAGCACCTCGGAATGGCAAGGACCGCCCCCATGGCTACTTTGTTTTTCCGACAGCAAGTGTTCATGTGCTTTGCCATCGGAATGTGTGACAAACACGGATGCCACAACAAAGGTTAAAACATACACTCACTAATCCTAAACAAACAACTGTATTTGCTTAAAATATAGTGTAAGACGCTCGTGAA
The DNA here is from genome assembly GCF_046254945.1 of Alosa pseudoharengus. Classification (NCBI taxonomy): domain Eukaryota; kingdom Metazoa; phylum Chordata; class Actinopteri; order Clupeiformes; family Clupeidae; genus Alosa; species Alosa pseudoharengus. The sequence goes on along the minus strand of NW_027468630.1, from coordinate 36,208,532 downwards.
AGAAAGATATGCAGCTTTCAAGTGACAAAAACGGCAAATTCCCAAGTTCACATTAAAACTATTGGACATGAAAGGCCACATGGACTACAAACGAACTACAACGTGACGACAAAAGTGATGACGAGCCCCTAACTGGGCAACTCTGTTAGCAAAATCTAGCCCCAGTTTCCGACCTCTGACTCACACATTAAGTGACGTGAATGACGCGGAATGATGATGTTTTCACTCAGAGAAAGGTTTTTCCGAAACCCATGAACGCTAGGGAAGTCTCCTCATTAGAAAGTCTCTGATTAAAGCGACTGTCTTAAAGCGACAGTGCACAATTTATACATTTGTTAAACAGCATACATTTAGCAGTATTTTTAAGCAATTAATGTTTTAAAAGAAATACTTTTCAGTTGAATGAAGTTAACTGATGACAATATTAAAAAGAATCAAACGTAGCGATCATGATAATACCATACATGATACAAGATGTCAACAAGCAGGGAGATAATGAAGATCAGTAGTTTTACTCAAACTACTTGTGCACGTATAGAAAATTGGTCAAATCTAGCCAGTAGGAAAGTTTAAGTGAATGACGTGAAAGTGAAAGTAAGACATTCGAAAGGCCAACAAAAGTTAAGGTTGCTTTTGATAGAACAAATACTTACAAAACTGGTGCTCTAAATAGCGATTCTGTTGTCTTTGAAATGTTCTCTTATTGACGCATTGAACTGCAGTTTGGTTTAACACCTGCTTTTACAAGGCGGAAGTATTTAGGCGCAGAATAGACGTACGCTTTTTACGCTAAACTCCCACTTTCACCTGGATCCTCCCATGAATGCATATGAATGACACGAATAACGCAATTAGCCAGCTCCCGCGACGGCAGTTTGCACTTTTACATCATTGCGGCCTGTTTGTACGTACCTCGCAATCAGACCAAGTCTCACACATTGAGCGTGACACACACGCATTTCAATGACTTCACACGCTCACACGCCACACATGGCATTTCTCACTCCGAGAAATTATTAACTTGCCCGCACAGAAATTTCTAAGGGCTATATTTTACAAACGTGTCACAACGTTGCTGTCTGTGCACTCATTCAGCTCAGAGAGCTGCTGTTGAACCTATCGACAATCAGAAAATAGGATTTCTCAACCAATCAGGAAATAGTTTTGTTTTGATGTGGGTCCGCAACGTGGAGACTGCTGGTCCGCGGAGTCGTGGAGGGAAATTAGGCCCGGTGCTTCGTCTGATAATTTGCTGCGCAGTTGATCAAGATACCGCGGACCGACAAAAAAAGAAAACAAACGTTTCTGCTATCGATGTCATTAAACATGGAGCCATACAATAAAGTGGTGGTATGAGCGTTCATTCAATGCAGGCGCCTGCGCGAGAGAAACTGAAACTAATCGATAACGTTGGTATCAAAGCTCCGCTTCAACCTGTTGAATGCTATTTAATTGTTTAACGACACTGACAACAACGTTGATTTTTGGAACTTCCATAGAAACAGAGCAGAGACTGTATAATACACTGTATAGCACTGAGTTGTATAGTCAAATTTGAAATATAACGTGGCCAAAAGCTATTGTAGCCTTCTTTCTATCTGTTAAAGATCAACAGATCAGTGATTTACGCCTATCTGCTTGCCAAAAAAGCTGGTATTGTGTTTCCTGAATCCTTCAGGCATTCAAATTAAACTTCATTAAAAAACATGTATTTTTTTTCTCCATTTCCTACCAATGTATGATGCTTGCATGAGGGAAACATCCCAAAACAATAGCACCCATATAATTGTTGCTGTTTTGAGAACTATTTATTTTCTTATGCAAGCATCATGCAACCATGCAAAAGCAATTAAACTAATTACATCTTACATTAGTAAAGCAGTCCTCTGATGTGCATGTCACAAAACATTTAAGTGAAAGTGCATGTATAACAATATAGGCATAATAATGATTGTGATAATGATAATGACAATTTGATTTGGAGGGAGTGGGGTTGGGTACGTGTAGATGAGCCCTAGACCCCAAAGTCTGCCATGACTGGGCCTCAGGTCAAAGAAGTTTGAGAAAGGCTGGTCTACATAACCTGCATCAGATTGAGGTTTGCAGTGATGCGCCTGAAGGCACGGGTTGAGGACCCAGTCAGTTACGTCACAATATGCACATTTGTTTAAATTCATACCTACGTAATCACTATGACCAAAATTGTACTTTTTTTTTACTTTGAATCTTGAAAAAAATAAATATTGACCTACCTACTGACCCATTTTTTATTTTTTTTGGCTGTTACTGCAAACAAGAATATTTTTAAGGATGGCCTCATGACTGTGAAAATGGCTGACATTGAACCACAGTGCTTTAAATTGGAGCCCCCAGTATCAGTCATCAAGGCATCAAAATCTGCCACAAACACTTACAACACACAACATCACTCATAAACACACACACACACACACACAGACAGAACCACCACCGTTCAAAAGACCATTTTGGGGCTAAATGTGCTTTTTCTCATTTGGTTGTTTTCTGTTTGTTTAGAGCAGAATGAGCCACTGCTGTTCAAAGGGCCCATTTGGGTGAAATTATTATTATAATTTATGTTATTATAATTTATTATTATTTACTATAGGGTTCTAAAATAAATAAAACAGTGTGTTTGAAATAATGGAATTTGTGCTCTCTCATGAAGCTGGGTCGATGGGTTATGGGGAGGGTGGGTCTGTTGATCGGGGGGAGGGGGCGTGGCGCCACGAGTAGTTCAAGCAGACGTAGGACTTTCATGTACTTCGATCAGGGGGAGGGGGCGTGGCACTGTGCCAATGCCACGCCCCCTCCCCCCTGAGAAACAAAGTCTCACTACTTGCAAAGTTCAAAACTTGAGAGCCCTGCTCGCAATGATTTTACACGCACGTTGCGAAAATGATAGCTTCAGCGAAAGTTCTACTAGGAAGACTCATAGTGTAGCCTTTACTCCTCCCATGCTTACACGGAGCCAATCTTAGCTGCCTACTTTCGGGAAAGCCCTGCAATCCGATCATTCACTCATTCAATCAGCGCTAGCCTATAGGAATTCAGTGGGCTCTTTAAATATGTACCACCTAACACTGCTTCTGCTTCTCAGTACGCTGACTTTGATGTCCCCTCCACCTCCCCTCCAGCCACCTCTGCCAGCGGTCCACGTCAATCGGGCATGGTCTGCCTACCACATCATCATCTTTCAGCCACCGCCACCAGTTGGTCCCCGTCTCGTCATGGGGGGTAGGCTCCCCGCCCCTGCCTTCATCCATTGGCAGGAGACGAGATCCGCTCATCGCTGGACGGATCCGAGACGGGGCCTACGCCAAAGACTGTTACCTATTCAGGACTCTATCATGCTTGCATCCAAGCCGTTCCTTTACTAATTAAATTGTTAACTGATTCTATTCTGTCTACTGAGTCTTTCTGGAAGAACAAATACGCCTGAAGTGGGCGCAAAAGCATCTGGCCCTCAGACTCATGCCCCCCCCCCGTGATTGAAACACGTCCCATAATCATGTCCCAATGATGTAGTACCAGATTCAAATTCTGAATAGACACATTTTCATCTGTCTGTCTACGAGACCTACAGTATAAAAGACAACTGTCCTTGTAGTAGATTCCAATGAGATAGAGGCATTATTTGAATAAATGGGCATTACTTAAGCAGGGATGTAGAGGAGGCTAAATGCAAGTAAATGAGTTTATCCATCTCTTATTAGAGTTTATCCACCTATCAAAACAGTTTATTCACCAATTGCAATGTTTAACATTTAAAAATCACACTGTATTATCCACATTCACAATCTTTACACTCATCAACACTCTAGGAACCATTTAATACCACTGTATGGTTATAAACATTGTAGGGCCTACAATAACCTCCGCCATCATCAAACATGTCCTGAATGCCTTTTTCCGGCAAAATCCGATACTATCTATCATCAGATATAGTTTTTGGTTACAGAACCCGAGTTTTGTAGTTTTAATAGTGCTTATTTCTCATTAACTTTGACTAAATATAAGGGCACAAATCCCGAACATATTTGTCAAAATATTGCTGTATGAGTTAGCTCCGCCATCTTGGATTATTTTTTTCATATGCGCCCTTCACTTCAATTAGGGGTTTGCACGGACGTCACGTTCTGGCCGGTAACCATGGTAACCCAGCACGCACGGCCATATTGCCGATACTCGGTGAATGAAGTACAATGGAGTATTATGCACTTTGGATATCTTACGTGATTAGCCATGTCTAAACAACAAAAAAGCTCATCAAAATGTGGCTAAGATGCAAAGGCATATAGGGCAGGACTTGGACCACAAGAAAATGCGCGATGTTTCGAGAAATTACAGTTTATTGGCAGCGCAGATCCATATGAGTTGGGTGAGGGAGACGAAGTACCAAGTTTAACCACAAGCGCCCCCCTTCCTCTGATAACTTCTGGCATTATTCTCCTTTCTCCCTGGTTTTCTAATAACTTTTGGAAGTTGATACCTACACCAGATGTTTTTCTCAGTCTGACCTATTGGTACAACCTAAAACACGGCAATAATTAACCATTTTCCTTGACGATGGTAGGGATTTACTTCAGTGCCTAATGCTTTCTAATGAGGCAATATCTCCAATATGGCAACGTCCAAATCTGATGACACGCTGTGCAAACCCCTAATTGACAGTCACCATGTTGCATCGCTTAGCATTTGCATAAAATACACCTCCTGTTTATTTTGGCCTCGCCTACCTGGTGGCATAAGAATCACTTACCTCTTGTTGCTGTAACACGCCAACTCTGAAAATGAATGGTAACTGGTCACTTTGCCTCCATCTCTTTTTTTTTATTATTTGAACAGGACAGTGGAGAGTGACAGGAAGCAAGCGGGAGAGAGAGAGATGGGGTGGGATCGGGAAATGACCGCGGGGCAGGTCGGATTTGAAACCGGGTCCCGGGCACTCAGACCCGTATATGGTACGGGCGCTGTAGCCTGCTGCGCCACAGCGCCCCCTTGCCTCCATCTCTTGCATTTTGAGTGATTGAGAGTGCGCTGAGTGTCAGTAACAGCAAAACTAGTGTACTTTGGAGACACAAATGCGCATGTTGGCTTAGAGTCGAAGAGTTCAAGTGCCCTCAAATTGTCTAAATCAGATGCTCAATGTGGTGGTAGTAGCACAGTGGCTAAGGAACTGGGCTAGCATGCAGTAGCCTGAAAACGTGTGGGTTCCATTCCAAGCTTCCATTGTTGTGATCTTGAGCAAGGCAATTGCTCTAGGGCAGGGCAGGGGTGTCAAACATGCGGCCCGCTAGATGGTTTAATCCGGCCCAGACTTGTAGAGAATACATTTCTGACGATGTCAAAAAAAAAACCTCTAGCCCATTCCTGTGAGGAGTTATGAATTTTCAAAGAAATAACCGAAATGCTCAATTCAGCCGCTAGGCGCAGCCAAAAAACAAAAAAAAAAGTTCGGAGTTGACTGGTCCTGTGCTGTCAGTTTGGCTACATTGTCGGGAGAAAAGCAGGCGTTGCGACAAAATTCAGAGACAAAGTGCAGCCTGCAAACGGAGGACAAGATGTTTGGGCATTTTATTGTATTTTGCACCAGGAAGTTTTGTGTTGTAAAACACTAAACTTGGATCATGTTAAAGTGTGGTTGTGCAAACTGTAAATTTAATCAGGTCGCGAGGTCTGACTCACCGTCAGTTTGACTGTTTTCTTAGTGATAATGGCATTCTGTCTGGCTTACCATACCACGCTGTAGTACGGTGGTTAAGCCGAGGTGCCGTACTCAAGCGTTTCTTTGAACTACGAGAGGAAATTGGACAGTTCTTGGAGAAAAAAGGCAGACCAGTAGCAATTTAAATGCCCGGAATGGGTGCAGGATCTGGCCTTTATGGTGGATAGCCTATTACACAGCACCGCCACCTAGCCTACAAAATTATTTGATCTGATGTAACCTAATCGTATCAGTTGATCGTATTGCTCATGCACTGCTAACTTATGTTTGTTAAATTCATTTTATTTTTCATACATTTGCACATTTACATTTTTAAGGCAGGATGTTAACTTTCTTCATAGCTCCCACTTGAGTTTAGTGTGGTGAGTTGGTTCAGGTGGTCAGATGTAAAAATGTAAGCCTATCCACTCAACTATAAAAATAAACCAGTTGTTTATGAGTGAAATGCATTTTATTTCAATTTCATTGGCCTCTCTGAATAAATGTGTAATAATCTAATATATCCCTTGTGATTATGTAGGCTACAAATGTAGGCTGAAGGGTAAAGCATAGCCTACTGAAAAAAACTAAGCTGGAGATTTGGAGTTGTCAAAGAATGTTTTGCAATTATTTCACTGGTCCGGCCCACTTGAGATCAGATGGGCTGTATGTGGCCCCTGAACCAAAATGAGTTTGACACCCCTGCTCTAGGGAGAATGGTCTTTGTAATATAATTGACATGTGTAATTGTTTTGAAAAAGTGTCTGATAAATGAATAAATGCTAATCAAATGGAATGATTGTATCTCCAGGATAGCAGCCAAACTCATGCAGATAATGGACTGGGCAAAGGAGATATTGCTGCTCTGAGTTGATTTTTCATTTAAATGAAATGAAATTTGAAATTGAATTCCGATGCTATGTTCCTTTTTTGTAGGTCAGGATCTGCTACACGCATTGGTCCAAGGGGAGAGGAAGGGTAGACTAGTAGGGTAGACTGTTTGGCATTGACAATTTATGAACTGATTTGTTTGTAGTATTTACATACTTACCGGTATATAACAATACAAATCTTCAGTGCTGTATATTGGTATTTTATGTACCGGATGTGCGCTTACTATGAACCTTGCAGGTGGCAAGATTAAAAACAATCTCAGCCCCCTTCTGTGGGTTATGCCCCCTGTGAGCTAATCCCATTGTGGAAGTGTGCAATGCCGTCCTCTGTGTGGAGGCATCTGTAGAGGTGCCCTGACTAATCTGCCATTCTCTGCACAGCGCTACAGTAACGTTGTGTCCTGTTCTGCCTTTTATTGAGGACACGGTTTGTGTATCACAGCAGGGCATTGTGTGCGGAGTCCAGTCCTTCCTGTGCCATGGCCCTATTAAGGGCTTCCAATCTTGCCAGCGACATTTTACATGAGGCTTGAGGGTTGTTAAGGTTCGTCTGGCATGCTATGGCTAAAAGGTTTATCTTCCACACCTGCTTCATGCATATGTCAAGTACACAACACACACTCATGGAGCTGCTTTATTTGTCTCCTATGCCCTCTCCACACACACACACACACACACACACACACACACACACACACACACACACACACACACACACACACACACACACACACACACGCGCGCACACATAGACGTCTGACAAGTACACCATTGCCCTGTCTCTGATATCTCACAAGTGTATTTCCCCCCGACTCAGGATCCCATGTTTAGATCAGTCAGATTGGGTTAAAGTCAAAGAGGATTGGTGCAGTTCTTTGTGCTGGAGAGAGCATCCAACATTACCAGACTCCTAAAGGAAAGTGAGCTCTGTAATTGTTGCCGGTCAAAGCTCTATCATCTTAGACATGCGTGTAATTATACTATTCTCCACTTTAAATGACTTTTCCGTCAAGCGGAGCTTCTGTCTGTATTTTGTACTCCATATCTAACACATTGAATGATACGTAGAATCAATAGTTTTATTTTTGATTGAACATCATTGATAATAAATATGGTTAAAATATATTTTCAGTGATTGTATTCAGACCCTTGGCTCTTTGTTTGTATCTTGTCAAAGGATTGTAGAGGTTTGTAATGTTGGACTTGTGGTTTTCAATTATTGATAAGAGCGTCTGGGCCATAGGCCCCAGCCTTTTGATCTGGGGGTCGTATGTTAAGGATAACCATTAACAGACAGTGCACACCATGCGGGGCTTATAAAATATTCAGTGATCGTCTGGAACTCGAAAGCATGCCTGGGAAAGAGTGTGTGCAAAAGTGTGTGTGCGTGTTTGAATGAGAGAGGGGCACCCCAAACCAAATCCCACATTTCCAGTCCAAGGAGCTGAAAATAGAGAGAGTTTTGTGAAGCTGCGACCTGTGAGCTGTGTGTGAACAGAGCTGTGACACATGCTGCAAAATGAGGACCCGAGGGACACGGTCAGTCCCTGGAGGCACAATCAATAGCCCCCCGTCCGAGCAAACAGCTGTCAACAAACTGCCCACTTTCACGGCTCAGTGAGAGATGGATGGGGGTGTGTGTGTGTGTGTTTATTGGAGGGTGTGTAAAAGGGGGTAGGTGAGCTGCAGGTGGCTCAGTGCTGGCTGCTGGGTTGTGTGACCTCGGCCCCGCGCCTCGGGTTTTTTGGAGCATGAAGTGCTTTAACCAGATCGCCCACGTCTGTGAGCGCCCTGCTGTTAGTAATGTCTTCTGACTGCTCCCAGAGAAAAACCTGTAAAAGTGAACCAAGGGCTCAGTTGGGACGATGTTACATTTCTGTGTGTGGCCCTGTTTGATGTGTGTATGTGTGTGTGTGTGTGTGTGTGTGTGTGTGTGTGTGTGTGTGTGTGTGTGTGTGTGTCAGCGAGAGGCAGAAACAGAATAGTCATGCTTTGGCTGGTTGGGGACAAACGCCAGCGCCTCTTCTCTTCTCTTCTCTTCCCCTGTCAGCATGTGTTGGCTAACTCTTTACCTCGCCCTGCAGCCCTGTCCTCTGAGCCTGCCCTGCCAGATGCCACCCTGACAGCCCCATATGGGCCAGAATCACTCCCTCACCTTCCTCCTCCTCCTCCTCCTCCTCCTCCACCCCTCGCTTTACACTAGACAGGGAAGGGTACATGTACAAAGGGAAAGACAGGGAGAGCTCATGTATAGAGAGAGAGAGAGAGAGAAAGAGAGAGATTTTATTTTAAATTGTACTTTATTGCAATGTATAACAGCACAAAACTTCAATCAATCAATAATGAACAAAGTATTTAAAAAGCAGAAGCCCCAACACACAAAAATAAATAAAAATAAAAACATCTACAGAGAGAGAGAGAGAGAGAAAAAGAGAGAGAGAAAAGGAGAGAGTATGGAGAGACAGGACTATGAATATGTGAAGCATCCCAGCTTTTCCTCTCTGAGATGATCATGCACCCTGTGTTGATCTGGTGTAGTGAATGAGGCGCAGAGTGAGAAAGACACAGGTGTGGACAGATACAGATACACAGGGACAGAACTGTGACTTTATCACTCCGCACACATCCCATTCTTCCATTCCCCACGGCTGTAAGTAGGGACCCTGGATGTCGATATCGAGGTTCAAGGCAAAAGCAATGAATGTCCCTCTAGCTCAAGTTAACAATGAGGATAATACACCCCCCCCCCTGGGATTTGAAAGGCTCCTCCGTCAGATGAAAGGAGGAATTTGTTTCATGATTCTGCACCGCTTGTTTACCACGGACCCCAGAATTTCATGTTTTTGATCAGTGCCATTATATAGCCGGATCCTTTATGCCATATCCCACGAGGGGGCCGATTATTTCTGTTTATTTTGTGTGCTCAGTCCTTTTGATGTTTTCTTCCTCCAGTGGCGTCAATTACATATGCATGGATGCATACACTCACACAAATTAATGACAAAATGTCAGGCGCCTTCATTCGTGTGCCTATTGTGTCTGACTCTCTGGTTGAAATTCAACTAGATGTGCATATTTAGAGCCACGTCGCGGTGAGTCAGAGCGCAGTCGGACTGCATCCCCTGTCAACTCGTGTATTACACAGAGGTAACCCCATCTGTACACACACATACACACACCATATGAACAAACACACACACACACACACACACACACACACTTAGATGTTAGCACACACACAAACACCAAATATTGTCTGTGCTTTCATCACAATTTATGCATGTGTTGCGGTGTGTGTTTTCCACCTGGTGTTAGTGTTTGCATTGTCTCTGGTCACTCCAGTGTCTAGTAGCAAGTTAGGCAGAGACAGAGAGGAGAGGTGGGCTGGGGGAGGGGCTGGGGGAGGAGTTGTGAATACCAAACCGCTCTGCCACTGGCTGTGAGAGAGGGGGTGGGCTCTGCTCAGGGTGGGCTGGGCGGCGTGGGGGGAGGGGCCACCACTGCTGTGGCAGTCTATCCCCCCCACGGCAGCTGGGAACAGAGCATGCCGAGACACAGACAGTAGCCAAGTCTGGGAGCAGGACCAAGAGAGAAACACCGAGAGAGAGAGAGAGAGAGAGAGTGAGAGAGAGAGTGAGAGAGAGAGAGAGGTAAACAGCCACAGCAAGACTGCGCTGGAAAGCATAAACCAGGACAATTCTCCCTTTTCTCTCTCTCTCGTGAGCCATGCGTGCATCTGTGTGTGAGCACCCGCGCTGGTGACGCTGGAGAGTTGCTGTGCGTGGTGTGTGGGAGTGCTCACTCCTGACAGGAGTTGTGGGGGGAACCTGTCCACAGCGCTTGAGCTTGGGATCGGAGATCTGTGCTCTGTGGAAGCCCTTCTTTCAGCTTGCTACTGAGTGTGTGAATGTGTGTGTACGTGTGTGTGTTTTTCTGTTCGAGCTTGATCGGCTTCCTGCACACGCTTGACAATGAGATTAGACCTGCGCAGTGATTTTTCCGACGGAGTTTTCTCATCGTGCCAGAGCTGATCTCTCGAGTGCTGCTGAGCTGCACCTGGAGCGTGCACACCTGGCTGTGAGCCTTCCACGTGAACGAGCCAAGCGGATGACAACAACTCCAAACCAAAAACACAAACATTTGAAGTCTTTACCTCAAAGGATATTTTTCTGATTTTTGATTCCTGCCAAAAACAAACAAGATTTCTCCACTGAACTGTGGGGAGAAAACTCTAGATTGCAACTGGAGAAAACAAAACACCAACTAACTACATGAGAGGTGAGGCAATATACTTTTACTCCTCCTAATACAACTTTCAAAAGTACCAGACTGGTGTCTATAAACAAATGATAGAAAAAGTGTTCTAAGTGCACTGTAGCTATTATTGCTTTGCAGAAGGGAATCACTGGGTAAGATTTCACAGGAGGACTTGAGCGTGAGTGTGAGCGTGCTCTTCATGGAGCCACTGGCATGGTTTCTGGGAATGTCCGTACCGAGAACAGATTGGCAGCACAGTTGGAGTGAGCCCCTGAGCTGTTTAAAGCTGTAATATTTCTGCATGCGTCCTTGAAACAAAACAGTGGGCAGATGTCATGTTAAGAGGGAGTTTCAGTTACTCAAAACGGGCAGCTTTTTTCGGTTTCAGGATCCGATGCGTGTTTGTCGGTGTGCGTGTGCGTGTACTGGAGGGCGCATGTGACTGAGCTCTGGGCTCTGGAAAGGTTACTGCTAATTAAACTGCATTCTTTTCCGCTGAAGCACATAATGTAGGGCTCCCCCCGTTGTCCCTGGAGCAGCTGTTCCTCGCTGGGCTCCAAACGTGGGTCTCTCTCTCTCTCTCTCTGCTCCTGCTCCTGCTCCAAACGCGGGTCTCTCTCTCTCTCTCTGCTCCTGCTCCAAACGTGGGTCTCTCTCTCTCTGCTCCTGCTCCCACGCCTGGGCTCCGGTGCATCCTTAGCAATCTCACACACCTCAAAGTTGAAGTCAAAGCTGGCATTTAACGTCACACAGTTTCCAGAAGTGACTTTGTTTGTGTGAGTGGATATGAATGTGTGTGTGTGTGTGTGTGTGTGTGTGTGTGTGTGTGTGTGTGTGTGTGTGTGTGTGTGTGTGTGTGTGTGTGTGTGCGTGTGTGTGTGTTGTTGTATCAGACAAGTGTCCATAGCAGCCCTTGTTGCTGTGTCCATTTATTTTGGCCATTATCACACCTCCCTGCTTCCCGTTGCGCCCTTATTTGATGCTTTTTCTTGGTGAAATTTGATCCATTCTCTTCTGACTCCATTTTACTGCCTCACTGTTGCAGGGGCGTCTGGGAGTAGCCACAAAGGTTAATATTTACACCCTCAGGTGCGGCGGGCAGCCAGAGATATTTACATATTCAACACCACGGGACACAGCTCTCCCCCTGTAACTCATTTCCCAGGTAACCCCTGTGCAAGGCAGGATGATGTACGAGCAGAGGGAGGAGAGGAAGAGCAAGAGGAAGAGAGAGGGCGTGGGGGAGTTTGAAAACATGACCATGGCCATATAGGGAGCTCTGCCCCCTGTGGATGCTGAGGTTGATTAGTGTGACATAGTTTTGTTTAAGAGGGCCTTAAGGAAGGGAGAGAAATCTGCTTAGATGAACGTTCACATACACAGTAGGAAGCCACAGCTGCAGCTCATCCCCAAAACAGACAGTAATATATATATATATATATATATATATATATATATATATATATATATATATATATATATATATATATATATATATAAATATACAGCACAGTACGGGAGGCCCCGGTGGACTTTTGCTTAAGTGGTTAGGCCCTTTCGGAGTTAATTAAAGCTTGAGTAAGAGTCTTAAACTCCTGTGTGTGTGTGTGTGTGTGTGTGTGTATGTGTGTGTGTGTGTGTGTGTGTGTGCACATGCGCTCATGGCCAACGATGACCAGGTTGCAGCTCTCTGGCCCCCTGACCTGAGCACACACACACACACACACACACACACACACACACATACACACACACACACACACACACACAAGGCAGACTGAGTGACAGATGGCCTTCCCCTAATCAGAGGGAGAAAAAGAGATTTGGAGAGAGAAAGAGGAAAGATGTGGAGAGGGGGAGAGAAAAAGAAAGAGGGAGAAAGAGAAAGGGGGAGAGAGAAAGAGAAAAGGGGAGAGGTTCTGGATTCCAACCTGTTTCTGTCTGCTTCCCCTCTTTTATTTTGCGACATCTCTGCCGCTGCCTCCTTGTCTTGCTCTCAGTTTCACTTTGCCTGCTGGCCCAAAGTCATCTATACTGTCTCACGTTAATGTGAATGAACTGATTGCCACTATTCTCTTCACGGGTGAAATCTCTTCGTTACACTCGTGGATGCTTCTGAAAGACGCCCAGCCTTCCACACACACATACACACACACACACACACACACACACACACACACACACACACACACACACACACACACACAAACACAAACACAAACACACACACACACACACAAACACACACATACTCCACCAGCCCCAGGGTGTGCAGACTCTTAATTCTAATGGATTCTCCATGCGTTCCACTCTGACGGAGTCGAGTGTGTGTGATTAGGAGGACACACACAATGAGAAATAAAGAACCTGTTTACCTGAATGAGCCTGCGCACTGCTGTGGGACTCTAATGGAAAGGCTGGCCACAGGGCCCCTACTGCTAATATCATCACTGGCCTTATGTGTAGAGATGAGCCATGCAACGTCACCGCCTCCACAGCCCTGCTGAGCAACTGGCCAGGTCACGCCGAGTCATCGCGGGTATTAATAATAAAACAAGAATTGGGGGGGGGGAAAATCCTGCTTATTTCTGTGTATTGGAAAAGCGTAATTTCCCACACAGCGGAGCGTTTAAGGGGCTGAAGTGGTTTGAAGCTGTCAGAGGCGTTACGCAACGCCATGCTGGAAGATGGAAATCAATATGCGGCGAGTTGCTGGACCAACTTTCCGCCCACATGCATCTGTGACTTCAGTGTTTGGGCCCCGCACACACACACACACACGTACACACACACTCACACACACACACACACACACGTACACACACACACACACACACACACACACACATACACACACACACACACACACACACACACGTGATCCTGGCTCAGCTCTGCGTGGCTCTCCGCACCAACGGAGGGGTCAAGAACGCAAGCAGGCAGCTTCCATCCACTCACTGTACACCAGTGAATCTTCCCTCCAGAACTGAATCCTATTTTTGTGCTTAATAAAAAGCACTGTGTGCAAATAAATAGGGAGTGTGTGCTCGGATGGATGTATGAAGAGTGGGAGTGACGTGTGCGAACAACTAATTACATAAAGAGCCAGGCCAAGTGCTGTTGATTGATGATGGCTCGCTGTTTTGTTTGTCCAGTTCGGTGATTACTCCTCGCTCCAGCCATTTGCTGTGATTTACAGAGAGCTGGAGACCTGGGATGGGCAGTTACAGGCGTGACTCAAACTCGCTGACGGAGGATCACACTTTTATAGTGGCTTTATACAGCAGTCTGCGTGATTTAAAGGCCACACTTAAAGTGCATGTCGCTGTTGTTACATGTGCAATTATTTCATTAGACAGCTGAGTTGTTGGTGTTGGCATGTGATGCACTGGCGTTGGGCTGCGATGGGCCATGGCCGAGATGAAAAATGGGGAAACAGTGCTTTGGATTAAATATTTAGATAAACTTTAGCATGAAATATTTAGGCCCTAACCGCTTTTGTTCCCTCACGGTACAAGAAAGTGACATCAAGCTAGACCAGAAATCTTGTCGGTATAACGCGTTCACTCTGACTTTCATTTAACATTGATGCAACATTGTGTGCACTTGACACAAAATACTTCCCGGAGTGCTCGCCACTGCTCACTGAGTTTGAGTAGATTTCCGTACGGCACAACAGCACATAATTGCACAGGGGCACAAACAAGCAAATGCCTCATCAAATCGCTCACGCTGTCTCGCATCTGTGTGAAGAACCAGCAAAACACTGGATAAACAGTGGAGATAAAAAAAGGCTGATTCTAACTATGTCCATCAACCTATTCAAGCCACATCCACCCAACAATATGGCACTACAGAGAGGTGTCACTTGTGTCCGAGCCACGGAGAAAATGAGAATGTGTTAGCCTGTCCAGTATGACCTCTCGTCGGCTTTCTTCTTTTCTCATGACCCCTTGTCCTCCTCTTGAGTTTAAACAGGAGCAGGGTGGAATGGCAGGGGCAGGTTGGGGGTGGGGCTACTGTGGTATGACCAGTGGTGGAGCTGCACCGTGGACCAGAGTCTAGAGAGACCAGTGGCTAAGGTCAAGGCTTTTGTCTCCAAAAGAGGTGTGACTCAACCTTTTGTGTTGAGTTGATATGTATGCACTGGGCCATTGAGTGAGCAGGGGGGATGGGAGCGCTGAACTGCTCTAGGTACCGTCTCTAATGCTCCAAACATGGTGGGCGCTGAGAGGCAGAGGGAGGACAGCACTCCGCTTCCAATACGAGATACGATGTTTATCAGCACTGTATAGGGTTTGGGCACTGCATACTGACATTCAAGTGAACACGTGAAGGCATTTTCTCCAGATGCTCGGCATCCTCTATCCGAGCACACAGCCCTAATGTAGACCTCTCACAGGGATTTACACATGTGTGTGTAGCGCACAGCTACATGGACTGCTTGACTGCCTTCTGCCTTCTGCGGAGCCCTAACTGTGTCGTGCGGAGCCTGAGATCGGGAGCGACGTCCGCAGCTGCGCTCTGGACTCTCTCCAGTGGGCTGTCGGCCCTTAGGTCAAGCCTGTGTGTTTTCCCTCAATGCAGCTTTCACCCCCCCGAAACCCTGTACAGGCTTGCAGTGTTATCTTTCAAAGCCGCATTCCTTTAATACATCAGAACAGCAGCATTAGACAGGATTATTCATCACTTCTAGGGAGACGTACCTATACTTAGCTTGCTTCATTTTCCTCGTCATCGACTAGCAGATGAGGAATGAAGATGGTATTCTCAGGAGGAGACTCGTGGGGCATGGAGAGATGTTTCCCTTGGGGGAACTTTAGAAGGAATTGGGATTAAACCATCATGGCTGAGAAAAAGGCCCTTTGGTTTCCTGAGGAGCTGCCTATTAGCTATTATTGCTACTTTGTGCTTACTGTATATGGCTGTGTTAAATAATGTGCTTATATGGCTGTGTTAAATAATGTCTCAGCCTGGGAGGACTGCTCGCTGTATAGTTTAGTAATCCAGCACTTTGGATGCTGACAGTTAGAGACACAAATACACATACAAGATTTGCACATGCTCTCTTCCTCTCTCTCTGTCTCTCTCTCTCTCTCTCTCACACACACACACACACACTTTTTCTCTCTCTCTTTAATAATGTATGGTCTCCACTGCCCACTCTGGTTTATGTGAAATGGTTGACCCCTTACTCAAAGCCTCTCTGATCTGAGGCGTGGTTTCTTCCTACCATCTGTCCCACTGATTGCTTGACAGGTAGACTCGGGTCGTGGTGACAAACCAGCAGACATGTTGCTGACTAAGGCCACGGTGACAAGCTGAGAGAGAGGCAAATAAGGGGAGCAAAGAAGGGCCGTGAGAGGGAGAGGAAATCGAATATGCCATAATGTTGTGAAGAGCAGCTGCTCTCTGCATGGGTGCGACCACTGTTTTAAAGCTCAGTAGTTCTGGGGGGAATGATGGCTTTATGAGTGTTTACATGCCAGGGGTATTAAGGAAGTGGATGGGTTTGACTCGGCGGATGTGGGAGTTGCCAGGGAATGATGTGGATTAAAGCAGGAGATTTGTGTTCCTCTCACCTCATCCTCTCAGCCCCAGCTCCGTTGGCCTCTTCACTGCTTTGTTTCATCCCTTTCCTTGACAGCTTCCGTGCTTAATCCAGAGAATGTTCCTGAACGTTCCAGCAACATGCCTTCGTCATTCACAGCGCACATCAAAACTGCTGTGTTTTGGAGGACTGTGGGGGTCAGCAGAGCTCTGAAATAGAAGCCTCCTCCTCTGTAACGCACCTCAAAGGGAATCAGCAGACAGCATCTGAACTCGAGAAACTATAAATGGCAGAACAAGCGGACTGTGTGAAATGTGTGTGTGTGTGTGTGTGTGTGTGTGTGTGCAGGTACGTGTAGGTGTGTGTGTGTGTGTGTGTGTGTGTGTGTGTGTGTGTGTGTGTGTGTGTGTGTGTGTGTGTGTGTGTGTAAGTGTGTAGCACACGTTGTGGATGTTGTGTGGTACTGTGGTGCAAACATGCAGCACTATTAATCTGCGTCCATGCATTATTCAGGCCTCATTTTGCCCACTGCTGAGGAATCAGTGCCTGGGGTGAGCGGTGGGTGGAGGACTGGAGATCTGAGGGGAACGTCTGCCTCTCGCTCTACCCCATCTCCGTCTCCATCTCCATCTCCATCTCCGTCTCCGTCTCCGTCTGTGTCTGTGTCTGTGTCTGTGTCTGTGTCTGCTGCCTTGTTTGTCAGTCATGTCATCACTGGAAGAAGGAGAGGGAGGAGCGGAGTGCCTCCAGTTTCTGAAATTCTCTTTGTCCCGAGACACTCCTCATGTTTAGTAGATAAGGCCTGGGCTGGGATTCTGACGCACAGCACTGCTACTCAGGATTTCAAAAAGCCAAGATACTTGTAACTATGTCATGTTTTGGCATCATTTTAATCAAATCCAATTATCAGCTACAATAAATTAAGACAAGTTCACCCATGTTTTCCCTTTATGACATATCAGTCGTCTGAACAGGGAAACACATGCAATTACCCTGGTTATACCTGAGATTATTCTATGAAGGAGGTGCAAAAATCAGATCAATTCATTGAGACAGTCCCTCTTTGTTTTATCCAGCAAGAAAAATCAATGGTCTTTGTCATCTGCGCTTATCTGTCCAGAGCGGCTCTCAGGACACAGCTTTATCGCCTCTCTCGTGGCCTACACGGACGTGGAGAGAGGGGAACTCGTGGTAAAAGAGTGATAAAACTCAATAATCTCTCCATCTTGCCGCATTATGGCCGGTGGCAACACGGAGAAAGGCAGCCTAATTAACTCTAAGTAGCCGTTATGACCGCATAGATCTCCTTAAATGGAAGCACTAATGGCTACTGGGCGCTGATCTAATTTAGCCATTAGAAGCTGATGGAATTGCATTTTGAGAACCAAAGGAGAGCATGTAGAGAGTGAGTGTAGGCTGGGAGTGGGAGTGCGGATAAACAACACAGCACAACACAAAAGGACAACAGACAGACAGACAAAGTGAGAGACAGAGAAAGCAGGTCCATTTTATGTAGGAGATATTAGAGTAGTCTGGGTGCAGTGGTGCTCGCTCTTGTCTCACTGAAACTCTACATGAGGTCCATTGACAGTGGAATGAAAAAAAAAGGACCTAGGAGCATCACCTAGGCGTTACGCAAAAGAATCGGAGCCCTCAAAATAGGATTCTGAGGTTGCTAGGCAAACGGAGATGTAGCCGGCTATTATTCCTGCTGCATGAATTGCTTACTATAATTTGATCTCAAAAAATTTAATGAAGGAAAGAAAACAGCTGTTACATAAACATATTCATTAATACTAGGAATAGTTTTGTAGCATTAGTAGTTTTGGGGCAACATGGTAGATCTAGACAGAGACGCCCCACTGATTGACGTTTAAGTTTTGTGTGAGTGTGACTGCCGAAGT